>NC_081409.1:549573638-549873638 GCF_030272615.1 Cryptomeria japonica
GTTTGGTGAGTTAAGGTCTGTGTCTTCACACTCCTTTGTAAAATAGGCCTAATTGGGCTATACCAGTAACCTAACCAAAGTAGGGTTTGGATTCTTGTGTTCCCTACCGATAAGAACCCTTAAGATAAGTTTTTTAACTTTCAAAAGGGTTTCCAAATCTCAGATTTTTTGTCTATTCTTTTGGAGAAATAAGGAGTTAAGTGTAGAAAACCGATCTGGCAGGGCTACTAGGTTTTGTAGGCCTTGCTGCAGCAGTTACCCAAACCGGTAGAGGGAACCTAAATTTAATGATTGAAGGAGGTCTCCCTGACCTAGGGGACTTCAAATCAAACCTTAAATAGCCATTGTTGCATTGTAGAAGGGACCAAACCATTGGGGATCATAGAGATCTTGTATCGGTCAATGAAAGAGACCTTGTACCGGTAACCTTTTGTTTAGAAGAAAGGGATGTGGGACTTGTCAGACTGATATTCCTTAGCCCCCAGGAGTGTTGTGTGATTTCTAGGGTCCTTGGTGTGTTCTTGGATTAGGAGAACCTGTCCTATACCTATACCAGGACCATCTGCATCAGATTGGTATTAGAGAAAAGGAGGAATCCTTTTGGGAAGAAGAATAGTACATGTCAACAGAAGAATCAGAGGGTGAGGCTAGAACAATGCCTCCAAAGATGAAAAATGTGGAACTTGCCAAGATGCTGCAAGAGAAAAGAGAAGAGAATGATCGGCTTAGAAAGTTGATTGAGAACTTGGAAGGCAGGCTGGAGAGAGGACCTGATGGCTCAGAGGAATTGGGAGAAGAAGAGGAGAACCCACAAGGGCAGGAAGAAGACGAAGTTCCTACAGAGCATAGGTACCTAGTTAATGCCTTGAAATCTGTGGAGAGGAGAACCATGGACCATAAATCAAACCTTCCTATTTTCAATTGGAAGATAGATGCCAATGGAGTGATGGACTGGATAGAGTGCTTAAACAACTTCTTTGAATGTGAAGACATTGCTGACAACCAAAAATGAAGATTGCCAAGTCAAAAATGCAGGGAGCAACCCTGACATGGTGGAATTTTGTGCAAGGAGAAAGAGTGATAGAGGGAAGAGGAATGATCATCTCTTGGAAGAAGATGATTATAGAGATCAAGGGAGTATATGTACTTGAGGACTATGAAGTCCAATTACACAAGAGAAGGCAAAATCTTAGATAGAAAGAGATGGATGTGTGTGCCTATACTGAAGAATTCCAAAAATTGAGTATAAAGTCTAAGAAGGTTGAAGATGAAAGTGAAAGAGTGGCAAGGTATCTAAACGGCTTAAGGTGGAACATACAAGAAGATTTGAACCTCTTGTGCCCTCACATTGTTCACAGATGCTATCAATTAGCATTAAAGGTAGAGGAGAATCTCAAAAGAAGACAAGAGCAGAGCAGTAGAGGAAGGGGTAAGAAACCAAGAGGAAGAAGCAACTTCAGAGGAAGAGGATCAAATTTGGAATTTCAAGGAGAGAGCAGTCAAGACTCCTCAAGGAATGACAACAACAACAAAGACAACTTTAGAGGTAGAAGGCCAAATTTCAGAGGAAGATCATCAGGAAGAGGGGCAGGACCAATAAAATTTTTTAACTACAACCAAGAGGGACACATTGCCAACAGATGCCCAGAGAAGATGGGGTCTAGTTCCCAAGGAGAAAGGAGAGCCAATCTAGCCCAAGAATCAGATTACCAAGGTAGTAGCAAACCTAATTCATATGGTTATCCAGAGACAAGAGAGGTACTAATGTTGAGAAGAACCCTCTTGAAGGTATTGTTGGCATTTGGCATTATAACAGACAATGGGAGATTGTTGGCATTTCAATAAGGATATTGAGAAGGTTGTTGATGATTATGGATATAACTGATTAAGGATGTTTACTGTCTTGATATTATTATTTTGTCATTGATGTCAAGAAATTGATTTTCTAATTCAGTATGATGTTTCCATATCTTAAGAAATATGATATGAAGATTATAAAGAAGTCGGTAAAGACACAGGAAAGAATATGATGAATAAAGGGATAAGTTATTCAATGGGCAACTCTACCGAGTCAGACAATGATGAGATCTTGATGTTTTAGATTGTTCTAACATCATACATATGTTGTAAAATGTAAAGGTTAATACTATACTATGTTATCAAGCAAAGAACCTAGTTGGTAAACCCTAAGGTTATCGCTATCGGTTAATGAAGACAGAATGTCTACCGAGTAAAGTTTAGTATTCACCGAGTTGTAACCGAGCTATAACAGAATGCATTAAATGTTTACATGTGATATTTAATGAAAGATGTTGATGAGCTGGAGCGGATCAATGATTGGCAAGCCGTAGAAAAATTTTGTTAACGAATCTAAGGCAATGGAAAGTCAACAAGAAGATCTACAACTCAGATTGAACCGCATTACCCTAACACAAGTTCCAAGATGACTGTGCAAGTTCCGAGGTGGGGTACAACATTTTCAGATTGAAAGATACAATGAACCTGTACAAGATTGAAGAACTGATGGCTATGATTGATCATGAGGAAATATGATCAAGGAGATTAAGCGGTTAGAAGATTGTTTATAAATAAGGAACTGTTGATAAACAATATATGCGGGCAAGTGTATGCACAAGGATGCTACATAGTGATTACCGAGCATAGAAGCTTGAAGACCTATTAGAATAATAGAGTATTGATGCCCAACAGATAGACAAGATTAGTTCTATGTCTAGATTGTATTGAACAAATAAGAATCTGCTTTAGCATTTTAGATGTGAAGTTGCAGATAGATTGTATTACTATTATTTTGTGAAAGTGACAGGAAATCTCTTAACCGAGTGGACTTAACAGTCTTATATGTAAATCCTCTAACAAGGTGACATTCTAAATGAGTGTTTGAAATCCTTTGATAAGGTCACTTCTAACAAAGTGAAGATCCTATCAGATATGAGGGAAATCCCTTAACCGGGTCACATCTAGCAATGTGTTTTGTAATCTTTAACAGGATTGGCTTTTAACCGAGCATACTCTAGAAGAGTATATTTCTTAGTGGGTCCGAAATCCCACAGTGGTTTTTCCCTATTTGGGTTTCCATGTTAAATCTGGTGTTATGAGGTTTATATTGTTCATATGCTTTTGAGTTTGCATGTTTGACAATTTTTATTATATGACTGATATATGTTACCGAGGTTGAATCTGATGTTTTTATGGATGAATAAGTTTGTATTATTCACCCCCCCCCCCCCCCCCCCCCTCTCATCTTGTTGGCTATTGGATCTATACTTATATTAAGTATCAGAACTATCAATTGGTATCAGAGCAAAGGACTCCGAAAGGAAAGTTTAAAGGCACTTGAGTTAAAGATCCAAAGATGTATAAGAGGGATGCACCTAAGCTGAATAAGTCAAGTTTCTCTACATGGCAGAAAAGGATGAAGTTACATCTATTAGGAGTTGGAGAATATGCTTTATACTATCTGGAGAATGATTTTGTTGCACCGAGCACCTATCCATTGACTATGGAAGAGATAAGGGCAAAGCAAGAACACATTCAAGCAATGATTGAAATAACATCTGCATTGACCGATTCTGAGTTTAATGATCTAGAAGACTGCAATAATGCAAAGGCAATGTGGACTAAGCTCATATCTGTATATGGAGGAGATGAACATGTTCAAAGAGCAAAAGTTGATAGTCTAAGAGGACAACTTGAATCTATGAAGATGAATGAAGGTGAGAACATAACCCAGTATAGTACAAGACTAAAGGAGATTGTAAATCAAATCAAAGGAGCAGGAGGAACTATTGAAGAAAAGGATGTGACAAGTAAGTTGTTAAGAACCTTTCTACCTGCCTATGCAATCCGAGTCTCTGCAATCAATGAATTGAGGTCTGTACCTAATATGCCAGTTTCCCTGGATGCCACTATTGGTAAGCTTCATGCATTTGAGTTAAGAAATTTTGATAACAGTGGGTCATCGGTAAATAAAGTTGAATCTGCATTTAGTTCTTTTCATCTGAATGAATCTAATGATTACAATGAGAGAATGTATAAGTACTCTGAAGGAGATCATAGTGGAGCAAGTGAAAGATTTTGGAAGAATATGGAGGAGGTACATAAACTGTATGAAGAAATCAAAAAGCAAGAAGAATTTGAAGCACTATTGGCCAAAAGGTTACCAAGAGGCAAAGGTAAGTATAAAGGAAAACTGCCTTTGAAATGTTTCAATTGTGATAAGATTGGACATATGGCTTCTAACTATCCTGACAAAGATTTCACTGAAAAGAGAAATTACCGACAAGACAAACAGAAAGATAATCATTACAGAGGTCACCGAGACTTCAGAAGAAGAGATAGAAAGACATGCTTAATTGCTGATGAGGAATCTGAAGATGATAAATCAGATGAGACTGATACAAGGGAAGTTGTTTATGTGGCTATCAAGGATGGATCAGATGAAGAAAGGTATGAAGAAAAAGCCCTAATATCTCACATAAACACTAATGATTCTTGGATTATAGATAGTGGATGCTCACATCATATGACAGGAGATAAACACAAGTTTGCTATGTTAGAAGATTATGATGGAGGCTATGTTAGATTTGGTAATGATGCACCATGTTCGGTAAAAGGTAAATGATCCATAACACTTCTTGATAAAGCAAGATGTAATGATGTTTATTGGGTTGAAGGTTTGAAATATAATTTGTTAAGTGTAGCACAGCTAAACAACACAGGTTACCGAATAGAATTTCAGACAAGAATTGTCGAAGTTCATGACAAAAATGGAAAGTTAGCTGCTACCGGGACACAAACAAAAGGTAATAAATTTCACCTTGACTCTACTCACAACAAGAATTTGCATGCAAAGATTGATAATACCTGGTTATGGCATAAAAGGTTTTGTCATGTTAATTTTGATAATCTGATCAAGATAAGTAAGAAGCACAGAGTAAGAGGTCTACCGAGTCTTGAAAAACCTGAGAATGCTAGGTGTCGAGGATGCTAGATGTGTAAGATGACAAGATCCAGCTTTACAAGTAAGTCCTACACTTCTAAGGGAATTTTAGATCTTGTGCACACTGATCTTTGTGGTCCTATGAAAATTCAAAGTTATTATGGTGATAAGTATTTAATATTATTTATGGATGATTGTTCAAGGATGATGTCAGTAATGTTTTTAAAAGAAAAATCAGAAGCTTTTCAAATGTTTAAATGGTACAAGGCTAGAGTTGAAAATGAAACAGGAAGGCAACTGAAATGTCTTAGATCAGATAGAGGAGGAGAGTTCACATCTGATGATTTCAACCTATTTTGTAATGATCATGTTATTAAAAGACAAGTCTCTGCACCAAGAACATCACAACAGAATGGAATAGCTGAAAGAAGAAATAGATCTATTGTGGATTGTGCTAGAACACTGATGATTGAGAAGAAGGTTTCACAAACATTTTGGAGAGAAGCAATAAGCACAGCTGTTTACAGCTTGAACCGAGTTCAATTGAAGAAAGGTACCTTGAAGACACCTTATGAAATTTGGTATGGCAAGAAACCTAATGTAAGTTATTTTAAGATCTTTGGAAGCAAATGCTATGTTCATAAAGATGATAGAAATGGCAAGTTTGATCAGAAAAGTGAAGAAGGAACCTTTCTAGGATATTCTTCTAGAAGCAAAGCATTTAAATGCCTGATCAAATCATCTAACAAAATAGTGGAAAGTGCAAATGTGAAAATTGATGAAATTGTAGAAAGAACTGATGACAGGAATTCCAAAGAACAAGAAGACTATGATGAATTTGTCTATGTGCAACTGAGAAGTCCCATCGAGATAACTGTTGAAGGAAATGAGGAAGATATCCAGTTATCGAGTGATGAACAGTATCATACAGAGCCTACCGAGCCTGTATTAGCCAAATATGTTAGAAAAGACAATGCACCAAGTCAGATTATAGGAGATAAGGATGATCCAGTGATGACAAGGAACAAACTGAGACAGAACACATGTTTGATATCTGAATTTGAACCAAGAATAGTGAAAGAGGCATTCAACAGTGAAGATTGGATAAATGCTATGACTGAAGAGATTGATCAAATCAAGAAGAATGACACATGGACACTGGTCCCAAGACCGAAGGACAAAAATGTAATCGGTACAAAGTGGATCCTAAAAAATAAGCTAAATGAGAAAGGTGAGGTCATTCGGAACAAAGAAAGATTGGTTTGCAAATATTATGCCCAAGAAGGAGGAATTGATTATGGTGAGACTTTTGCACTTGTTGCTAGACTTGAAGGAGTTAGAACATTGTTGGCATATGCTGCTTTCAAGAACTTCAAGGTATATCAAATGGATGTTAAATCTGCATTTCTGAATAGAATATTAGAAGAAGAAGTTTTCATTGAACAACCTGAAAGATTTGTTGAAGACAATAATAAAGATTAGGTATGTAAATTGAACAAAGCTGTATATGGTTTGAAACAAGCACCTAGAGAATGGTATGAAAGATTGCACTCTTATTTGATTAAGATTGGTTTTATAAGGACAAGTGAGAACAACAACATGTACATGAAGAATGATGAAAATGGAATACTAATCTCAGCCATATTTGTTGATGATATTATATTTTGTGGAAATGACTCTTTATGCAAGAACTTTGGAAATGAAATGAGAAAAGAATTTGAGATGTCATTAATCAGTGAGATAAAGTATTTTATAGGCTTACAGATACTGCAAATGAAAAATAAAATTTTCATTACTCAATCCAAATACATAAAGGAAATCTTGAAGAAATTTGGAATGGAGGATTCAAAACCAGTAAGTACTCCTATGACTACAAACTGCAAACTATCAAAGAATGATGAATCTGTATGAGACACTCTACCGATCCATGATTGGAAAACTACAATACGTTGTTCACAGTAGACCAGATATAGCACATGCAGTAGGTATTGTTGCAAGATTCTCTACAGATCCTAAAGAAATACACATGACAGCAATCAAAAGAATTTTCAGATACTTGAAAGGCACTGAAGATTATGGCTTAGTATATCAGAAAGGAAATAATTTTGATCTAAAAGTTTATACTGATGCTGATTGGGCAAGCAACATTGATGACAGAAAAAGCACAAGTGGAGGAGCTTTCTTCTTAGGAGAAAGACTAGTGAGTTGGCTTAGCAAGAAACACGGATGTGTTTCTCAGTCAACAGCCGAAGCTGAATATGTTGCTGCAGTACTAAATTGTACCAACATAGCATGGATCAAACAACTATTGGAAGGAATAAATGAGAAAGTTACTAAGCCAGTAACTATATTCTGTGACAATACTAGTGCCATTAACATTTCAAAGAATCCTGTTATGCACTCTAAGACAATGCACATCTCTATCAAATATCATTATCTTAGAGAAGAAGCTCAAGAGAAGAAAGTGGTGTTGGAGTATGTTAGCACAAAGGAACAAATAGAAGATATCTTCACCAAGCCACTACCAAGGGACACTTTTGAATATCTCAGAAGTAAGTTAGGGGTCCTATCCCTATCTTCTACTCACTGACCAAGATCGGTGAAAGGATCACTTCGATGACTTTATTGAATATCTTTTAGGGAGCTGATGCTGGAGTGATACACTTTAGAATGTTTTTCTGAAAGTGTATTGGAAATAATACTGGGATAATACATAAAATGATACAGAATTGTAAACAAATGCTCTGACCAAGACTCAGTTGATACACAACAACATGAAATAACTTCTTACAGCAAGAAATTATGTTTTAGTTCTATTCTTTTTGGCATTGTTGTCAAAGGGGGAGAAGACCAAGGAGAAGACCAAGAAGGAGAAGACCTACCCAGGGGGAGAAAACTGAGAAAAGACTACAGATTGAAACCAGAAGAGAAGTCTGATGTATGGGGGAGAGCATTTCAGCATTTTAGAATCACAACAATCCGAATTCTTAACAGTCAAATCAATTGGTTTTGCCATCAATGCCAAAGGGGGAGATTGTTGGCATTTGGCATTATAACAGACAATGGGAGTTTGTTGGCTTTTCAATAAGGATATTGAGAAGGTTGTTGATGATTATGGATATAACTGATTACGGATGTTTACTGTCTTGATATTATTATTTTGTCATTGATGTCAAGAAATTAATTTTCTAATTCAGTATGATGTTGCCATATCTTTAGAAATATGATATGCAGATTATAAAGAAGTCGGTAAAGACATAGGAAAGAATATGATGAATAAAGGGATAAGTTATTCAATGGGCAACTCTACCAAGTCAGACAATGATGGGATCTTGATGTTTTAGATTGTTCTAACATCATACATATGTTGTAAAATGTAAAGGTTAATACTATACTATGTTATCAAGCAAAGAACCTAGTCGGTAAACCCTAAGGAACCTAGTCGGTAAACCTAAGGTTATCACTATCAGTTAATGAAGACAGAATGTCTACCGAGTAAAGTTTAGTATTCACCGAGTTGTAACTGAGCTATAATAGAATGCATTAAATGTTTACATGTAATATTTAATGAAAGATGCTGATGAGCTGGAGCGGATCAATGATTGGCAAGTCGTAGAAAAAGTTTGTTAATGAATCTAAGGCAATGGAAAGTCAGCAAGAAGATCTACAGCTCAGATTGAACCGCATTACCCTAACACAAGTTCCAAGATGATTGTGCAAGTGTCGAGGCGGGGTAAAACATTTTCAAATCGAAAGATACAATGAACCTGGACAAGATTGAAGATCTGATGGCTATGATTGATCATGAGGAAATATGATCAAGGAGATTAAGCGGTTAGAAGATTGTTTATAAATAAGGAACTGTTGATAAACAATATATGCAGGCAAGTGTATGCACATGGATGCTACATAGTGATTACCAAGCATAGAAGCTTGAAGACCTGTTAGAATAACAAAGTATTGATGCCTAGCACATAGACAAGATTAGTTCTATGTCTAGATTGTATTGAACAAATAAGAATCTGCTTTAGCATTTTAGATGTGAAGTTGTAGATAGATTTTATTACTGTTATTTTGTGAAAGCGACAGAAAATCTCTTAACCGAGTGGACTTAACAGTCTTATTTGTAAAACCCTCTAGCAAGGTGACATTCTGATTGAGTATTTGAAATCCTTTAACAAGGTCACTTCTAACAAGGTGAAGATCCTAACAAATCTGAGGGAAATCCCTTAACCGGGTCACATCTAGCAATGTGTTTGTAATATTTAACAGGATTTGCTTTTAACCGAGCATACTCTAGAAGAGTATATTTCTTAGTGGGTCCGAAATCCCACAGTGGTTTTTCCCTATTTGGGTTTCCACGTTAAATCTGGTGTTATGAGGTTTATGATGTTTATATGCTTTTGAGTTTATATGATTAGCAGTTTTGGTTATATTACTAAAGTATATGTTACCGAGGTTGAATCTGATGTTTTTATGGAAGATTAAGTTTGTATGATTCACCCCCCCCCTCTCATCTTGTTGGCTATTGGATCTGTACTTATATTAAGTATCAAAACTATCAATTGGTATAAGAGCTTTGGACTCCAGAAGAAAAGTTTATAGGCACTTGAGTTAAAGATCCAAAGATGTATAAGAGGGATGCACCGAAGCTGAACAAGTCAAGTTTCTCTACATGGCAGAAAAGGATGAAGTTGCACCTATCAGGAGTTGGAGAATATGCTGTATACTAACTGGAGAATGAATTCATCACACCGAGCACCTATCCATTAACAATGGAAGAGATAAAGGCAAAGCAAGAACATATCCAAGCAATGATTGAAATAACATCTGCATTGACCGATTCAGAGTTTAATGACCTAGAAGGCTGCAATGATGCAAAGGCTATGTGGGATAAGCTCATATATGTGTATGGAGGAGATGAATATGTTCAAAGAGAAAAAGTAGATAGTCTAAGAGGACAACTTCAATCTATGAGGATGAATGAAGGTGAGAACATAACTCAGTACAGTACAAGACTAAAGGAGATTGTCAATCAAATCAAAGGAGTAGGTGGAACTATTGAAGAAAAGGATATAACAAGTAAGTTGTTAAGAACCCTTCTACCAGCTTATGCAATCCGAGTCTCTGCAATCAATGAATTGAGGTCTATACCTAATATGCCAGTTTCTTTAGATGCTACTATTGGTAAGCTACATGCATTTGAGTTAAGTAACTTTGATAACAGTGGATCTTCGGTAAATAAAGTTGAATCTGCATTTAGTTCTTTTCATCTTGATGAATCTAATGATTAAAATGAAAGAAAGTATAAGTCCTCTGAAGGAGATCACAGTGGAGCAAGTGAAAGATTTCATAAGAACATGGAAGAAGTACACAAACTGTATGAGGAAATCAAAAAGCAAGAAGAGTTTGAAGCACTATTAGCCAAAAGGTTACCGAGAGGAAAAGGTAAGTATAAAGGAAAACTACCTTTGAAATGTTTCAATTGTGATAAAATAGGACATATGGCTTCTAACTGTCCTGACAAAGATTCTACTGAAAAGAGAGATTACCGAGATGACAGACAGAAAGATAATCATTATAGAGGGCACCGAGACTTCAGAAGAAGAGATAGAAAGACATGCTTAATAGCTGATGAGGAATCCAACGATGATAAATCAGATGAATCTGATACAGAGGAAGTAGTTTATGTGGCTATCAAAGATGGATCAGATGAAGAAAGGTATGAAGAAAAAACCCTAATATCTCACATAAATACTAATGATTCTTGGATCATAGATAGTGGATGCTCACATCATATGACAGGAGATAAACACAAGTTTGTTATATTAGAAGATTATGATGGAGGCTATGTTAGATTTGGTAATGATGCACCATGTCTGGTGAAAGGTAAAGGATCTATAACACTTCTTGACAATGCAAGATGCAATGATGTCTATTGGGTTGAAGGTTTGAAATACAATTTGTTGAGTGTAGCATAGCTAAACAACACAGGTTATCGAATAGAATTTCAGAAAGGAATTGTCAAAGTTCATGACAAGAATGGAAAGTTAGCTGCTACCGAGACACAAACAAAAGGTAACACATTTCACCTTGACTCAACTCAGAACAAGTGTTTGTATGCAAAGATAGATGATACCTAGTTATGGCATAAAAGGTTTTGTCATGTAAATTTTGATAATCTGATCAAAATAAGTCAGAAGCATCGAGTAAGAGGTCTACCGAGTCTTGAAAAACCTGAGAATGCTATGTGTCGAGGATGCCAGATGGGTAAGATGACAAGATCAAAATTTACAAGTAAGTCTTACACTTCTAAGGGAATTTTAGATCTTGTGCACACTGATCTTTGCGGTCCTATGAAAGTTCAAAGTTATTATGGTGATAAATATTTCATATTATTTGTGGATGACTATTCAAGGATGATGTCAATAATGTTTTTAAAAGATAAATCGGAAGCTTTTCAAATGTTTAAATGGTACAAGGCAAGAGTTGAAAATGAAACAGGAATACAACTGAAATGTCTTAGATCAGATAGAGGAGGAGAGTTCACATCTGATGAATTCAACTTATTTTGCAATGATCATGGTATTAAAAGACAAGTCTCTACACCAAGAACTCCACAGCAGAATGGAATAACTGAGAGAAAAAACAGATCTATTGTGGATTGTGCTAGAACACTGATGATTGAAAAGAAAGTGCCACAAAATTTTTGGAGAGAAGCAATAAGCACAGCAGTTTACACCCTGAACTGAGTACAATTGAAGAAAGGTACTTTGAAGACACCATATGAAATCTGGTATGACAAGAAACCTAATGTAAGTTATTTTAAAATCTTTGGAAGTAGATCCTATGTTCACAAAGATGATAGAAATGGCAAGTTTGATCAGAAGAGTGAAGAAGGAACATTTCTAGGTTATTATTCTAGAAGCAAAGCATTTAAATGTCTGATCAAATCATCTAACAAAATAGTAGAAAGTGCAAATGTGAAAATTGATGAATTTGTAGAAAGAAATGATGAACGAAATTCCAAGGAACCAGAAGACTATGATGAATTTGTCTATGTTCAACCGACAAGTCTTATTGAGAAGACTGTTGAAGAAAATGAAGAGAATATCTAGTTACCAAGTGATGAAGAAGATCATACAGAGCCTACCGAGCCTGTATTAGCTAAGTATGTCAGAAGACATCATGCACCAAGTCAGATTATAGGAGATAAGGATGATCCAGTGATGACAGGGAACAAACTGAGATAAAACACATGTTTGATATCTGAATTTGAACTGAGAATAGTGAAAGAGGCATATAACAGTGAAGATTGGATAAATGCTATGACAGAAGAGATTTATCAAATCAAGAAGAATGACACATGGACATTAATCCCAAGACCGAAGGACAAAAATGTAATCGGTACAAAGTGGATTTTTGGAAACAAGCTAAATGAAAAGGGTGAAGTCATTCGAAACAAAGCAAGACTAGTTTGCAAAGGTTATGCTCAAGAAGAAGGAATTGATTATGGTGAAAATTTTGCACTTGTTGCTAGACTTGAAGGAGTAAGAACATTGTTGGCATATGCTGCTTTCAAAAATTTCAAGATATATCAAATGGATGTCAAATCTGCATTTTTGAATGGAATATTAGAAGAAGAAGTTTTTATTGAACAACCTGAAGGATTTGTTTAAGACAATAATAAAGATCAGGTATGTAAATTGAACAAAGCTTTATATGGTTTGAAACAAGCACCTAGAGCATGGTATGAAAGATTGCACTCTTATTTGATTAAGATTGGTTTTATAAGGACAAGTGAGAACAACAATATGGACTTGAAGAATGAAGAAAATGGAATACTGATCTCAGCCATATTTGTTGATGATATTATATTTTGTGGAAATGACTTTCTATGTAAGTACTTTGGAAATGAAATGAGAAAAGAATTTGAGATGTCATTAATTGGTGAGATAAAGTATTTTTAGGTTTACAGATACTGCAAATGAAAAATGAGATTTTCATTACTCAATCCAAGTACATAAAGGAAATCTTGAAGAAATTTGGAATGGAGGTTTCAAAACCAGTAAGTACTCCTATGACTACCAACTATAAATTATCAAAAAATGATGAATCTGCATCTGTTGATGAGACACTTTACTGATCCATGATTGGAAAGCTACAATATGTTGTTCACAACAGACCAGACATAGCACATATAGTAGGTATAGTTGCAAGATTCTCTGTAGATCCTAAGTAAACACACATGACAGCAATCAAAAGAATTTTTAGATACTTGAAAGGTACTGAGGATTATGGCTTAGTATATCAGAAAGGAAATGATTTTTGATTTAAAAGTTTATACTGATGCTGATTGGGCAGGCAACATTGATGATAGAAAAAGCACAAGTGGAGGAGCTTTCTTTTTAGGAGAAAAACTAGTAAGTTGGCTTAGAAAGAAACAAGGATGTGTTTCACAGTCAACAGCAGAAACTGAATACATTGCTGCAGCATTGAATTGTACCAACATTGCATGGATCAAACAACTGTTGGAAGGTATAAATGAGAAAGTTACCGAGCCAGTAACTATATTCTATGACAATACTAGTGCCATTAACATTTCAAAAAATCCTATTATGCACTCTAAGACAAAGCACATCTCTATCAAATATCATTATCTTAGAGAAGAAGCTCAAGAGAAGAAAGTGGTGTTGGAATATGTTGGCACAAAGGAACAAATAGCAGATATCTTCACCAAACCACTACCAAGGGACACTTTTGAATATCTCAGAAGTAAGTTAGGGGTCCTACCCCTATCTTCTACTCACTGACCGAGTTCAGTGAAAGCATCGATCCGATGACTCTATCGAATATCTTTTAAGAGTTGATGCTGATTTACACACTTTAGGAGGTTTTCTAAAGGTGTATAGGAAATATTATAGGAAATATTACGGGAAATATTATAGGAAATATTACAGGAAACCATACAAGAAACAAGAATTGAAGACAAAATGCTATGACCGAGACTGAATTGACACATTACAGCAAGAATTCACTTCATACAGGAAGAAATTATGGTTTAGTTCTTTACTTTTTGGCATTGTTGTCAAAGGGGGAGAAAACTGAGAAAGGGGAGAAGACTGAAGATTGGGAAAAAGACTGAAAAAAAAGCAGAGAAGTCTAATGTATGGGGGAGAAAATCTGTTGACAGCAAGAGAGCATTTCAGCATTTCAGAATCACAACAATCCGAATCTTTTAAGGTCAAATCAATTGGTTTTGCCATCAATGCCAAAGGGGGAGATTGTTGGCATTTGACATTATAACAGACAATGGGAGATTGTTGGCATTTCAATAAGGATATTGAGAAGGTTGTTGATGATTATGGATATAACTGATTAAGGATGTTTACTATCTTGATATTATTATTTTGTCATTGATGTCAAGAAATTGATTTTCTAATTCAGTATGATGTTGCCATATCTTGAGAAGTATGATTTGAAGAGTATAAAGATGTTGGTAAAAGACATAGGAAAGATTATGATGAATAAGAGGATGAATAAGGTATTCAATGGGCAACTATCACCGAGTCAGACAATGATGAGATCATGATGTTTAGATTGTTTTAACATCATACATATGTTGTAAATTGTAAGGTTAATACTATACTATATTACCGAGAAAAGAACCTAGTCGGTAAACCCTAAGGAACCTAGTCGGTAAACCCTAAGGTTATCGCTATCAGTTAATGAAGGCAGAATGTCTACTGAGTGAAGTTTAGTATTTACCGAGTTGTTACCTAGTTGTAACCGAGCTGTAACAGAATGCATTAAATGTTTACATGCGTTATTTAATGAAGGAAGCTGATGAGCTGGAATTGATTAAATGATTGATATGCCATAAATAAATTTTGTTAAGAATCTATGGCAATGGAAGATCAGCATGAAGATCTACAGTTCAGATTGAACTACAATACCCTAGCACAAGTTCCAAGAAATATATGCAAGTTCCTAGGCGGGATAAAACGTTTTCAGATCGAAAGATGCATTGAACCTGGACAAGATTGAAGATCTGATGGCTATGATTGATCATGGGAAATATGATCAAGGAGATTAAGCGGTTAGCTAATTATTTATAAATAGGGAACTGTTGATAAACAATGTATGCGGGCAAGTGTATGCATAGGGATGCTACATAGTGATTACCGAGCACAGAAGCTTGAAGACCTGTTTGAATGATAGAGTATGGAAGCCCAACAGATGGGCAAGATTAGTTCTATGTCTAGATTGTATTGAATGAATAAGAATCTGCTTTAGCATTTTAGATGTGAAGTTGTAGATAGATTTTATTATTGTTATTTTGTGAAAGTGACAGAAAATCTCTTAACCGAGTGGACTTAATAGTCTTATTTGTAAAACCCTCTAGCAAGGTGACATTCTGATTGAGTGTTTGAAATCCTTTAACAAGGTCACTTCTAACAAGGTGAAGATCCTAACAGATCTAAGGGAAATCTCTTAACCGGGTCACATCTAGCAATGTGTTTGTAATCTTTAACAGGATTTGCTTTTAACCGAGCATACTCTAGAAGAGTATATTTCTTAGTGGGTCCGAAATTCCACAGTGGTTTTTCCCTATTTGGGTTTCCACGTTAAATCTGGTGTTATGAGGTTTATGATATTTATATGCTTTTGAGTTTATATGTTTAGCAGTTTTGGTTATATTACTAAAGTATATGTTACCGAGGTTGAATCTGATGTTTTTATGGAAGATTAAGTTTGTATAATTCACCCCCCCCCTCTCATCTTGTTGGCTATTGGATCTGTACTTATATTAAGTATCAGAACTATCAAGGTCTTTAAATCATCTAGCTCCCGACCCTTGATGTCACCCTTATTCTTGGTATTGGCTCTAGTCCTCTTCTCGTGACCTTTTTTGTCCAATTGATCCTTGTCACCCTCTTTATCTTTGATGGTATCAAATTTGTTAATCAAAATGTTCATGTTGTCCACCGAGGCTTTGAGAATTTGGAAGTTCTGTTCAACTATCTTCTTTACTGTGAATTCCATCCTATCAACTCTACTACTCAGATTGTTCATTGCAGTTTCCATCCCTTTCACCTCCTTATTTCCTTCCATCTCCTTAACCTTTTTTTCAATTTCAATAATTTTACTCACCATGTTTTCAATGGGAAAGATATGTATGTTGCAGATGAGGACTTTAAGGAGATTTACAAGGCATGTACTAAATTTGGTGAAAGGTATCATGTGGAGGTTTCTGATTTTCTGATCCAAGATGGACTTCTTTTCAAAGGTGGGCAATTGTGCATACCAAAGTGCTCAATGAGGACTAATATCATTAATGAAAAGCATAGTGGAGCTATGGTAGGTCATTTTGGTTTGGACAAGACACTTGAACTAGTGAGAAGGCACTACTTTTGGCCCAAATTGCAGGTTGATGTACGAAAGTTTGTAGATACATGCACCATTTGCCAAAAGGCAAAAGGAAGAAATACCAATGCTGGTCGCTATAAACCCTTACCCATTCCCTCATTACCATGGGAAAGTGTGTCAATTGACTTTGTAATGGGTTTACCTAGGACCCAAAAGGGGTTTGACAGTGTATTTGTGATAGTGGATAGGTTTAGTAAAATGACACATTTCTTGTCATGTAAGTCCACTAGTGATGCATCTTATATAGTAAATTTTTTTTTCAAATAAGTAGCAAGGATTCATGGACTTCCATTGAACATAGTGTCTGACAAGGATGTCAAATTTGTTGGCCATTTTTGGAGAACTCTATGGAGGACACTTGGCACCAATTTGTCCTTCTCATCAGTCTATCATCCACAAACGGATGGGCAGACAGAAGTAGTAAACCGGTCATTAGGGAATTTGTTGAGATGTCTTACAAAGCAACATGGTGAAAAGTGGGATTCAATCTTACCTCAGGCTGAGTTTGCCTACAATGACACTGTAAACAAAAGCACAAGGAAGCCATCATTTCATATTGTGTATGGGTTGCATCCAAGAGGGGTATTGGAGTTAAGAAAACTACCCCATACGGATCCCATAAGTGTAGATGGTGAGAGATTTGCTGAAGCTATAAAGGAAGTACATGAGTAGGTCAAAATACACCTTCAAAAGTCATCAGAAAAATATAAAGAACAAGCAGATCAGAAAAGGAGAGGTACAATTTCAGGTTGGAGATTTGGTTTGGGAAAATTTGAAGAAGGAAAGGTTACCCAAGGGAAAACACACTAAGCTCATGGAAAGGAAAGTAGGACTATGTAAAATCTTGAAGAAGTTTGGCACCAATGCTTATGAAATTCAATTACCATTAGACCTTGGCATATCCCTTATTTTTAATGTTTGTGATCTAACGCCTTTTAAAGGTGACTCGAATATAGGTAACTCACAGAAGATCCTAGAAGAAGCAGCAGATATAGATCTTCCCAAACATGAGCCACCTAAGCTTGAGAAAGTGTTGGACACCAAGATTGTAAAGAAGACTAGGAACAATGAGTACAAACAATACTTGGTCGAATGGAAAGGAGAACCAGACTCTGAAGCCATTTGGCTGGATGAAGATCAAATCAAGAAGCATGGCACTACATTACATGACCTCATCTCAAGTTGACTTGAGATTCATTCACCTTGGGAGTATGGTGTAGGAGCACCTCATGAATAAGATAATAGGAAAAATAAAGGTTAAAGAACACACATGAGAATGTGACCTTTCAATCTATGTAATAGGGTAGTCTTGTTTGTTTGATGTTTGATTTGGTTGTAATAAACCCCACCTTGTTACCCAATGACATGGATTTGGCAAATTGATAAGACACCATGCGCATATGGGCCTAGGGGTATTTGTTTGAGTATTTTGTAGGTGTTTATGTGTTGGAGATGTCTTAGGAAGGTTTAGGACATGTCGGATTTAACATATGTCAAAAGTTGTTCAAACTTGACAACTTTGTTGACAACTTTTGGTTGAAAATTGCAACGTCCTTCCAACGGTCACCTCGGTTCAAAAGGTGGTTGATAAACATTGAGGAAGGTATAAAATTTAATCCCCAATCATCATTGGGAGGAAAGAAAGAGGAGAGAATGACTTTGTAAACTTTTGGCATCATTGAAGTAATATATTTATGAGAATTTCCTGCAATTCCATTATTCTACACGGTGTAATGTACTATATGATCATTTTGGAACTAGGAAACCAGTGGGATGTATTATAGTGGCCAATAATCTTTCAAATGCATCAAGTCTGAGGTCCTAATTCGCCAAGACAAGGAAGAAACCAACAAGTTTTTGGAAGTGTTCTAGATTTGACAGTTTTACTTAGGGTTTTGCGAAGAAATGGCCTTATCTTGCTGATCCTTCATTGGTGGTTCATGGCTTTGGAGGGGATGCAAGTATGGCCAATTTATTTTAGGATTTTGAAGGCCTTTTACAAGGTAGGACCAGTTGGAGGCGAGGGTTTGATGCATTAAGGTGGGCAACTCCATGTGGCCACCGTGCAAGTGTAAACAAATAGGTGTCACATCAGGGGTCAAAGGTCTGATCATGGCCTAAGACTTAGGAATGGGTGTATTAGCCATGTCTTAAAAGTGTTCCTTGAGTTGGTTTGGCAAGTTAAGGTCTGTGTCTTCACACTCCTTTGTAAAAATAGGTCTAATTGGGCTATACCGGTAACCTAACCAAAGTAGGGTTTGGATTCTTGTGTTCCCTACCTGTAAGAACCCTTAGGATATGTTTTGTAACTTCCAAATGGGTATCCAAATCTAGGATTTGTTGTCTGGTCTTTTGGAGAAATAAGGAGTTAAGTGTAGAAAACCGTTCTGGCGGGGCTACTAGGTTTTGTAGGCCTTGCTCTAGCAGTTACCCAAACTGGTAGAGGGAACCTGAATTTAATGATTGAAGGAGGTCTCCCTGACCTAGGGGACTTAAAATCAAACCTTAAATAGCCATTGTTGCATTGGAGAAGGGACCAAACCATTGTGGACCATAAAGATCTTGTATCAGTCAATGAAAGAGACCTTGTACCAGTAACCTTTTGTTTAGAAGAAAGGGATGTGGGACTTGTCAGACTAACATTCCTTAACCCCTGAGAGTGTTGTGTGGTTTCTAGGGTCCTTGGTGTGTTCTTGGATTAGGGGAACCTATCCTATACCTATACTGGGACCTCTGCATCAAATAGACTTTGAGTTGTTGTAAGTTGCACATCGTTGTCATATTAATCATTTTGAAAGGTTGATAGGATAGCAGAAAGTGAAGACTTTGAGCTTCATTTCTATTTTCTTGTCTCGGAGAAGTGACAGAAGATTTTGGGCTTTCACAAAAAACTTCAATTCCTTTGTATAAGCATCATTGTATTTGTTAAAGTTTCTTAAGTTGTATTTATTTTTCTAGTTACAATTTCTTTTTTTGAAAAGAGAAAAGAAAATCATCTTTCTGAAGAAAGAGAAAAGGATGATGTCCCACCCAAGTCAGATTAGCGTTATAGTTAATTTGTAATAGTAGAAAAGGGGGAGTCTTCCCTTAGAATTGGAAGAGTTTTTAACTCACATACTGTGGCTGAAATCACAATTTTGCACGCCTCCCCAGATGTACAAAATTTTCAACCACCAAAATTTGTAACACATCAAGTGTGAGCTTGATTAGTTTATACTCATGCACATTTCATTATTAAAACAATAGACTTGTCTCACCTTAACCAACTACTCCTTTTTGCTATTTTGCTATTTTAATGCTTTTATTTCACTTGTATTTTTATAGTAATGTGGTTGAGAGATTCCTTAGCCCCTTTGAGCTCTCTGTATTGCCTCACTTCTTTATGTTTCATTTGATATGTATTTATGTTAGTCTCGCAGTTATGGTGAGAGGGGGTGTGAATCAGTATAACACACTCTTTCTAAAATTTAAATTTTGATAACAAATTAAACTCAAATAACACAAGTACACTCTAAATAGATTGTTTTATATAAATAATATTTTTACAAATTGTATAAATCCAACCCCTCATTCAAAAATGGTATTCACAAGATTTATATCTTCCTCACCAATTTGATATACTTATCACTCAATTCTGAAAAAATCTGATTACAAATGCTGCTATGCTTTTCACAAAAACTGTCATAATCATACAATTTCTTCTACAATCTGCATTAATATTAGTTATGAGAAACGCTGATGTTGGTTATTAGGTGGATCGTGGCATTGACTAATCCACGTCTTCTTATGAGAAACTATTTCTTTGAAATCTTAAACAAATTCACGTCTTCTTATAACACATTATTCCCTTCGATAATCAGTCTTTGGCAATTGCCAATTAATCCTGAGAAACTCCTCTTATATATTAATTATGTCTTTCTTTTGGATTAACTTTGACCATTGGTTTGGAAGAACAAATCGCTGCTTCGATAACATATTACTTCTACATATCGATTTGGAATTCTGAGATGTAAGTTTGCAAATCTTAGAGTAATCCCTTGTTACTGCAAATCTCATTCATTCTTCAATGCTCTCTGATCAATACAGTCTGCTCAAGAACTCAATGACAAGATCTCAACAATTTATTCTAATTCTTTTTTTTATTGGAATAAAAAAAAAATAGCAATCAAAGGTATGCACTATGGTATATGATAGGGGAATTTTGTAACAATAAGTTCTAACTTCGAATAGCATAAATAAAATAGATATGGCTATGATACAAAATCAAATCTAAAAGAAGTAAGTTTGCACACAAAAATGCAAGTGAAATCATGGTTGCTTCTAATTACTACCGAGTTTGGTAAATAGTAGTTTTGGTTATAGTATTGTACAAAGTTAAGTTTATAAATAGAAAACTAAAAAAAAAACCATCTTTACAAGTTATGACATCTTATAAGATGTTTCAAACTAGAAGACTAAAATTAATTAAGTGTTGTGGAATATGCACAAATTTCAAATAACTAGGTGATGTATATGCAATTTTTCAATTTTATTTGTAATTACATGAGTGGAAATAGAAATATATATGAAGTTTAATTATATTATTTGCTATGGTGTGTAATGTTTAAATGCCCTTCAAGCATCCTTATCATTCCTCCCAACAATATATTGATCTACAATGATCTTAGAGAGGCAAGGAAAATTTTGAGACATTCCTTAGTGTGAAATCTATCTAGCTTGATGCAAAAATTGTCCTTGTTTCACAAGTAAGAAGTGGCTGAACTATGGCAAGTGATTGATGTTGATGGGGACGTTTGCTAAAATATACATAGTATATCTTATCCTCTTTTGAATACAATGATCTTGTATGCCCTTGAATTGTCCAAACAAGATGACCTCAAGGTTTCCAATGTAAGGAAGGGCTTGACTGTGCTTAGGATAACTCAATGATGATGGATTTGTTGGTAATCACAAAGGGGTTTACGCATCTGACAAGCTAGTTTGCATCTAATATGGCAATTTGATTGATGTTTCACTTCTTAAACTAATTGAAATAAAGAGCAAAAGGATAGGGTGCAGAGAATCTAACTTAAATCTATGCACAATGATAGTAATGATTGATGTTGCAGATAGACAGATTCCTTACAAAGTGATTCCTATTTGATTAGAGATAAACCCATAATGCTACAAGAATAGTGCAATCTTCAAAGGAAAATGAAAGATTTTTAGATCATGAACATACATCTAAGTACCCAATTTTGGTGCAACTCAAATAAACATCCACACTTGAATTAACAACAATAATAGGCTCAAACTAACCATGCACATGAACTTACAATCAACAAATTCCCAATGGGATGAACTTGGAATCCATCAAATATCCTCACACTTCACCATTAAAATCATTAAACTTTAACTAACATGATAAAATAAACCATGCAAACTGGAGAAGGCAACTAATAAAACACCATACTTCAATGCTTTATTTATTTGCTTCAACTGTTGATACAACAATTCCTACACTACCATGAATTGCTTCTAATTATGTTTCCCTCTACAATGAGAGAGGCACTAGCCTTTTATAGATATTATATTTTACATCAATAGCTAGGATTAAATCCTATAAAAGGCCCAAACCTGCCTTCTAAAACCTCTAACAACTTTTATTTAATGATTTCAACAACTTTCTAACCAATTCCTAACTATTTCAAATTGTTCCCACTATAGGATGAAAGTTACACTTTTCCCAATACAAGATAACATCTTTTTGTCACAAAAGGACAAAATTGTCAGCTGGATAAATAACTTTGACTTTTATTGCTTTATATTAAAATTTAGCCAAGAGTTGTTATTTTTACTGTAAAATAATTCTTTTTTTACAACAAATCATACTCCATCTCATATCAATCTTGTGTTTCCCCATTTCGTCTTAGACATCATGTGACATTTGGAAAAAATAACTTGGAATCTTCAAATCATTGGGTTCTTCTGACTAATCTTCTCTATGATCATACCTTCAATCTATTCTCGAGATCCCCCATCTTTTGGCTCCTTTTAATCTGCAAGGACCTAAGTATTTTAAGTGTTTCTAGTATTTTAAACACTTTCCTTGTTTATGGAAGTCCTGTCATATTCAAAATTGCTCCCACACACAGATATCCACCTCAGATATTTTTCAATTAGACATCTTACTCATTAAAGGATCCATCTTCTCATCTTTGATGGATTTTGGATTTCTAATTTAAGAAGGCAATTTTGAAACCTTGGTACTTTGAACATGACTAAGATTCTAACATCTTGACGTAATTATCTTAGAAAAGTATTTGGATGTAATATTTTGGCACTTAACTCATGACTTGGTAATACAAACTTGGGTCTAAGAAAGGATTTTAGGAGACTACACTTTAATTTTTTTTCTTTGAACTTAGATATCTAACAACTATTAGGATATGAGGCACTTAAAATGCCTTTGGATTCCTAGTATTTGTCCTTTTGTCCTTAAGACACCATCTTGACAACTTTTTCCCAATCTTGGATTTGAGATAGCTATTGGAAAACTCAATACATGGATGTTGATTAGGAAACATTAGGAAAGCGATTATGCACTTTAAACCAAAACTAAGACCTATGACTTAGAATTGGAATCAAATTTGTGTTAAACTTGGCTCATGGACTATCTTTTAGATTACTGACCTTAAATAACATTTAAATAGAGGTTAGTGCAGGATCAAGGGGGCCCAAAAAGTGGCGATGTGAAAAAAATAGCCTTCTTCACTCGCCTAAAAACACGAAATCCGTGTTGACTTTTTGCTTGGCCTGGGTGTCAGTACACCTTGGCTTGGTAATTACCTATGCAAATCGGATATCCGATTTTTATTTGTAATTTTAATTTAAAATATATATTATATATTACATATTATATAATATATATAATGTAATAATATATTATATAATATAATAATATATTATATAACACGTATTATAAAATATATTATTATATTATATTATATTATAATATAATAATATATTATATTATATTATATATATTATATAATATATATAATATTATATATATTATATAATATATAATATAATTTAATATTATATATTATATAATACAATATTATATTATATTATATATTATATAACATATAATTATATTTTATATAATACGTATTATATAATATATTATTATATTATATATATTATATTATATTATTTATATATTATAATATATAATATAATATAATATTATATATTATATATTATAATATATATAATATAAAATTAGATTTTATAATATAATACAATACGTATTATATAATATAATAATATATTATATAATTATATAATATATATTATTATATTATATATGTCATTTTAAAATAATTTAAGTATAAAAATTGGATATCCGATTTTATCAGATATCCAATTTTCTGAGACAAATATATTTCGACAGTGACAGCCCGTGAGTCATTTTTAACTCACGAGCTGCGTGATTTTATCAAAATCCGATATCCGGTGTTTTGGCAAAAAATTGCTAAAAAATAGATTGAAAGGTAAGAATTTTATCGTTTTCAATCATTTTCATTCATTTTTTATATTTTTTGTTAATGTTTATTTGATTTTTCATTGAAAATATGGTTTTTTTCATGAAAACTAGGTTTTTTTAAATCAAATACCTAATTGTTTAAATTTGTTAACTAAATTTAATTGTTTACATTCAATTAGGTTAAAAATGGGGGATAACAATGAAAACACTGACCAACCACAACTGCAACAACCAAACCCTCATTTGCCAAACCCCCCCTCAATTCAGGATTTGATTGCACAAAATTTGAATGAATTAAGGGGAATTACAGAAGTATATCATAGGATCCCTCGTCTAAACCCAATGTTTGATCCTCTCACGTCGATCATAAAGAGTATGGAAACCATGACCAAGGAGCACAATGCCACCCTTTTGTGGCGAGATTCTATGAGGGAAAAATATGAAGATGGCTTGTCGTATAAGGATATCAAGGATCTCGAGATATCCAAAGCCGAAATCACCTCATTGTTTGTCAATCCCCACACTTGTCAACCCATAGATCCCTGAAAAGCAAAACTTTCTATTAAATGGTGCACAAATGATGGGATTGTGAAAAACTTTTGGGATCATTGGTGGATGGTTTTTGACAAACCACCCAACAACAATCTTGATATCCCCTTCTATTTCATAAAAAAATTGTATGCTAAGTTTTTTTTACGCAAACATGTGAACTACTTTGACATCCAACCTTTCTAGGGTGTAGGTTTAGATATGCCCCAAAATAGACCTGGGGTAGTTAGAGTAGTCCAGGGCCCATATGTCCCCCCTCCTCCTGTTGATCCCCCACCTGCAGTGCAGCATCCTGATATCATTTGTGAGGCGGCTTCATAGAGCATATCAGCTATTCACTCTTTGAGTAGCCTTTTGGTTTCTCAGGCTATGTCAGTAGCTTGGCCTACTCTTGATGGTAGCGGTGCATTCAGTGGTGTTGACACGTCATCCTCGGATCCACACATATGCGTGCCCCATAGTTGTGTCATGTGTGGGCACGTATGCTTGGGTCCAGCTGGACAACCCGTTGATCTTCCTATGGACAGTGTAGATTATGAGGTGCATGAGATGCATGATGCACTAGATATTATTACACAGACTAGAGGATACCCTGGGGAGTCCTCACATGCTAGAGGCAAGGAGGCAGCGTCATCATACATTGATGATGTAGTGGTAAGATTTGTATTTTCACAGTTCATGTTATATTTTAATAAAATATTTATAATCTAGATAATATTAATTACTAATTTTTATTTACATGGTCTATTTAACAGTTGATGACCGAGGATGAGTTGAGACAGATTCAGGAGGGCACCTTGTCGGCCATTTCATTTGGCCTTGATAGCTTGACGGTACATATATTATTGCACCTAGTCATTTGTATTTTATTGTACATACATGCTCATCATTTATATTGGTATTAATTAGATTATGTAGTAACTTGCACGTATATCTTATTTTACTCTTGTAGGGCACAAGCAGCACAAGTGCGGGGCAGTGTGATTTAGGATCTGGTAGTGCAGTTGGAGACAAGGGAAAGGTAACTGAATGCAAGTATGATTGAATGAATAGTTTAAATAACTTATAGTGATTATACATGTCTAGACATAGATTGATAGTTTCATATACTTCTTGTGTATATATACAGAGAATTCTTGGCTTCACATCCTTGATGACTACACCCAGTATACCTGAAGAAGAAGAAGAGATGCCTCGAGTAAATGTGTGTTTATTTTATTTTTTTATTAGTAGATATAATTTGTTATTATTAGTGACAATTATATGCTAACTTGTATCAATGTCATGTTTCTGAACATATGTAGGTTGTGTATGAAAATATTCAAAACATACCTCCTCTACCGAAGACATACATCAAGAGTCCTACAAAGCTGAAGAGAAAACGTGGAGATGAGGTAAACATGAATAGTTCAATTATAGTTCATTTTATGTTAACTTTTCGAATGTGGATTATATAATATAATATTAATCATGGTTTGTTTTTCTTGTGCATGATCTTTCAGAGTTGAACAATGCGGCGAAGAGGATCGATTTTGATGATCCATCAGCATCTTAGGATGTTATAGATAATTTTGGGATGCTTACATGTCTAATTGGCATGTATATTTTGTATATGGACATACATTCACGTATTTAGACATACATTTTGTTTCAGTTGGCGTTTATGCCATATTTGTGTATGGACATACATTTGTAATCATTTGAGATTTTTATATATACAAAAGTTGATATTCGATCATATAAATTGTTGCTCATCTATGCGTGGTGTTATCATGGAAATCTTTAATCTTCATTCCAATAATTAACAATGGTTAATAATGGTTATTTAATGAACGATACAGTTCATTTCATATCATCGTAAGTGTTGTTTGTATAATGAACATTATAATTCATTTAATTAACAATACAATACAATTCATTTAATGAACAATACAATTCATTTAATCAACAATACAATACAATTCATTCAATGAACAATAAAATTAATGAACAATACAATTCATTTAATGAACAATACAATACAACTCATTTAATGAACAATACTTGATACAATTCATTATTACCCTATGCATGGTCCTATTTTGCCCCCCACCTCAGTTGAACGCTCAGGGTTTTATTAGGGCAGCATTTTTTCGGTTGGCGAAAAAATCATCAGTCTCACTCAATCGAATGTTGTCGCGTGGCCAATTTCTCATTTAGCTTGTTGCGATGATGAACCGTTAGATCCGACATGTCCAGTTAGGCATTATTACCCTATGCATGCTCCTATTTTTCCCCCCCACTCGGTCGAACGCTCAGGGTCATACCCTACCGATGTCGTCCCTTGAGCACCCTAAGTGCTCAAAATTGTCAAACTTTGACGGGCCCTAACTTAGAATTCGTGGCACCTACAAAGAATCCATTTGAACCTACGGGGCCACAAGAGGGGTCCCTACAAAAGCCTATCTCGGTTTTTCAAGTTTCCCTACGATTTTATTAGGGCAGCAATTTTTTGATTGGCAAAAAAATCGTCAATCTCACTCAATCGAATGTTATCGCGTGGCCAATTTCTTGTTCTTCTTGTCGTGATGATGAACCGTCAACTCTGACATGTCTAGTTAGGCATTATTACCCTATGCATGCTCCTATTTCCCCCCCACTCGATCGAACGCTTGGGGTCATACCCTACCGACGTCGTCCCTTGAGCGCCCTAAGTGCTCAAAATTGTCAAACTTTGACGGGCCCTAACTCAGAATCCGTGGCACCTGCAAATGATCTGTTTGAACCTACAGGGCCATGAGAGGGGTCCCTACAAAAGCCTATCTCGATTTTTCAATTTTCCCTACGGTTTAATTAGGGCAGGAATTTTTCGGTTGGCAAAAAAATCGTTAGTCTCACTCAATCGAATGTCGTCGCGTGGCCAATTTCTCGTTCTTCTCATCACGATGATGAACCGTTAGCTCCGACATGTCCAGTTAGGCATTATTACCCTATGCAAGCTCCTATTTTTCCCCCCCACTCGGTCGAACGCTCGGGGTCATACCCTACCGATGTCGTCCCTTGAGCGCCCTAAGTGCTCAAAATTGTCAAACTTTGACGAGCCCTAAATTAGAATCCGTGGCACCTGCGAACCATCCATTTGAACTTACGGGGCCACGAGAGGGGTCCCTACAAAATCCTATCTCGGTTTTTCATGTTGCCCTACGGTTTTATTAGGGCAGGAATTTTTCGGTTGGCGAAAAAATCGTCAGTCTCACTCAATCGAATGTTGTTGCGTGGCCAATTTCTCGTTCTTCTCGTTGTGATGATGAACTGTCAGCTCCGACATGTCCAGTTAGGAATTATGACCCTATTCATGCTCCTATTTTTTCCCCACACTCGATTGAACACTCGGGGTCATACCCTACCCGCGTCGTCCCTTGAGCGCCCTAAGTGCTCAAAATTGTCAAACTTTGATGGGCCCTAACTCAGAATCTGTGGCACCTACGAATGATCTGTTTAACCTATGAGGCCATGAGGGGGGTCCCTACAAAAGCCTATCTCAGTTTTTCAAGTTTCCCTATGGTTTTATTAGGGCAGCAATTTTTCAGTTAGCGAAAAAATCATCAGTCTCATTCAATCGAATGTTGTTGCATGGCCAATTTATCATTCTTCTCGTTACGATGATGAACTGTCGGCTCCGACATGTCCACTTAGGCATTATTACCCTATGCATGCTCCTATTTTTCTCCCCCACTTGATCGAACGCTTGAGGTCATACCCTACCGGCGTATCCCTTGAGTGCCCTAAGTGCTCAAAATTGTCAAACTTTGACAGGCCCTAACTCAAAATCCGTGGCACCTGCAAATGATCCGTTTGAACCTACAGAGCCACGAGAGGGGTCCCTACAAAATCCTATCTTGATTTTTCAAGTTGCCCTATGGTTTTATTAGGGTAGCAATTTTTCGGTTGGCAAAAAAATCGTCAGTCTCACTCAATCGAATGTTGTCGCATGGCCAATTTCTCGTTCTTCTCGTCGCGATGATGAACCGTCAGCTCCGACATGTCCAATTAGGCATTATTACCCTATGCATGCTCCTATTTTTCCCACCCACTTGATCGAACGCTCAGGGTCATACCCTACAGGCGTCGTCCCTTGAGCGCCCTAAGTGCTCAAAATTATCAAACTTTGATAGGCCCTAACTCAGAATCTATGGCACCTGCGAATGATCCATTTGAACCTACGGGGCCACGAGAGGGGTTTCTACAAAAGCCTATCTCAGTTTTTCAATTTTACCTATGGTTTTATTAGGGCAGCAATTTTTCGGTTGGCAAAAAAATCGTCAATCTCACTCAATCGAATGTTGTCGCGTGGCCAATTTCTTGTTCTTCTCATCACGATGATGAACTGTTAGCTCCGACATGTCTAGTTAGGCATTACTACCCTATGCATGATCCTATTTTGCCCCCCCACTCGATCGAACGCTCGGGGTCATACCCTATCGACATTGTCCCTTGAGCGCCTAACTCGAAATCCGTGGCACCTGGGAATGATCCGTTTGAACCTATGGGGCCATAAGAGGGGTCCGTACAAAATTCTATCTCAGTTTTTCAAGTTGCCCTACGGTTTTATTAGGGCAGCAATTTTTTGGTTGGCAAAAAAATCGTCAGTCTCACTTAATCGAATGTTGTCGCGTGGCCAATTTCTCGTTCTGATCATTGCGATAATGAACCGTTGGCTCCGACATGTCTAGTTAGGCATTATTACCCTATGCATGCTCCTATTTTTCCCCCCCACTCGATCGAACACTCGGGGTCATACCCTACTGGCGTCGTCCCCGCCCTAAATGCTAAAAATTGTCAAACTTTGATGGGCCCTAACTTGGAATCCATTGCACCTATGAATGATCCGTTTGAACCTACTGGGCCATGAGAGGGGTCCCTACAAAATCCTATCTCAGTTTTTCAATTTTCCCTACGGTTTTATTAGGGAAGCAATTTTTTAGTTGGTGAAAAAATTGTTAGTCTCACTCAATCGAATGTTGTCGCATGGCCAATTTCTTGTTCTATTCGTCGCGATGACGAACTGTCAGCTCTGACATGTCCAGCTAGGCATTATTACCCTATGCATGCTCCTATTCCCCCCCCCCCCCCCCCCCCACTCGATCAAACACCCAAGGTCATACCCTACAGGTGTCGTCCCTTGAGCGCCCTAAGTGCTCAAAATTATCAAACTTTGACGGGCCCTAACTCGGAATTCGTGGCACCTACAAATGATTCGTTTGAACCTATGGGGCCATGAGAGGGGTCCCTACAAAAGCCTATCTCAGTTTTTCAATTTTCCCTATGGTTTTATTAGGGCAGCAATTTTTTGGTTGGCAAAAAAATCATCAGTCTCACTCAATCGAATGTTGTCACGTGGCCAGTTTCTTGTTCTTCTCGTCGTGATGATGAACCGTCAGCTACGGCATGTCTAGTTAGGAATTGTTACCCTATGCATGCTCCTATTTCCCCCCCCCCCCCCACTCGATTGAACGCTTGGGGTCATACCCTACCGGCGTCATCCCTTGAGTGCCTTAAGTGCTCAAAATTGTCAAACTTTGATGGGCCCTAACTCAGAATCCATGGCACTTGTGAATGATCCGTTTGAACCTATGAGACCATGAGAGTGGTCCCTACAAAATCCTATCTTGGTTTTTTAAGTTGCCCTACAGTTTTATTAGGGCAGCAATTTTTCGGTTGGCAAAAAAATCGTCAGTCTCACTCAATCGAATGTTGTCGCGTGGCCAATTTCTCGTTATGCTCGTCGCAATGACAAATCATTGGCTCTGAGATGTCCAGTTAGGCATTATTACCCTATGCATGCTTCTATTTTTCCCCCCCACTTGATTGAACACTCGGGGTCATACCCTATTGGCGTCGTCCCTTGAGCGCCTTAAGTGCTAAAAATTGTCAAACTTTGACAAGCCCTAACTTGGATTCCATGGCACCTGTGAATGATCTATTTGAACCTATGGGGCCATAAAAGGGGTCCCTACAAAAGCCTATCTCATTTTTTCATGTTGCCCTACGGTTTTATTAGGGAAGCAATTTTTCGGTAAAACATCTACAATAAGTAAAACATCCACTATAACACAAGTGTTTATACGTGGAAAACCCAAATAGGTAAAAACCATGGTGAGGTGGAACTCACAAGTTAACTATCTATAGTAATAGATAACTGATTGGTTAAGGCCTTACAAAGTGCTCTGCTAGGAGCGAATCTTGTTAGAGATCCCAAGCTTGATTAGAAGCTTATACCTTGTTAAGAGTACTACCTTGTTAGGAGTAACCTCGCTAGAGGATTTGAGAATCCAAACTAATGGATCACCTTGTTAGAGGATTTGTACAATGAATCTTGTTAGAGCTTACTTGGTTAGGGGATTTGATTATGTTGTAATGATTAGAAAACAACAAGAATGGTTTGATATGTTCTGAGTAGCACAATATTTGCTTGATCAGATCATTCTAAGTACATTTAACACTTCTCTTCATCTTAACACTTATCGCTCTTCAACAAAAGCTTTCACTCTTTATGCATATCAGTATTCACATAATCTCCTCTCTATCACTATTAGTTATCAGTTTCAAATGATTCAATAAGATATCTTAATATAGACATTCAAATCTTATGTTGGCCTAAGGAACACAATTTCCTAGGTGCAGTGTATCTAGACAAGTAAACATAACTCATCACAAAAATGACCGCCAAGAAAACGGTGCTGGTAACTCATCACAAAAACAAATACCAGTTAGAATAGTCAATACCGGTTGGAACAAAACATGTGATCTATTGTCCTGGAATCTTCCGATTGATCTCCATCTTCATCTTTATCTTCATTTTGATATCGACTTAGTGTAGCCACATGTTATCTCTTAAGCACATACCGGTTGACACATAGTACTGGTTAGAGATGAACCTTAAGCATACCAGTTAACATTGTAAACCAATGAAGTTACATCGGTAGTCAATGCAATCATATGTGTGTGTGAGAGTGTTTCATCAATGACAACAAGTGATGAATACATTACAATCATCATCAAGCCAACACACCTTACCAGCTTATCCACACAAGTCAGACACTAACTTGTATATTGGTGACTCCAGTGGTCAATCATCCTTACCTTACCAGTGTCCTGCAACACAAGGTGATATCAAAGATATCTCAACCTATACTCCTCCTTGATAGTGTTTCACATACATCTCTTCTACCAATAAACATCCCATACCAGTTGACATCATTGACAACACAATGCCAACAATCTCCCCCTTTGGCATTGATGTCAACTCATGTAGTATCTGGCATACTAAATAATCCTTCTCCCCCTTTCTATGATCTATGAATTCTCACACATGCAGTATACTACAAAATATTTCTCCCCCTATGACAACAATAGCAAAGGGAACTGTCAGGGTATCATTCCTCCTTGTATTTGCGAGACACTGACATAATTCTTTCTCCCCATTTTTCTTTATCAGATGCATCTCCTCCTCCGATACCAATTGTTACAAATTATTAATTTTTCTCAAGTCACATCACTTGAGATGGAGAAATCAACCATCAACTGACACCAATTGAGCATGCAAATTTTATACCATTTGTTAGAATACTCAATTGCAGAGGGATGTGTCAGTGAATACTACTCACCTGCCGATCAACTTGCAACACCTCCCGTTTGATCCCAAATTTCTTTAGGAATCAAATGTGATTGTACTACCTGTAGACACCTAAAATTGTCATGTCTAATTAAATAAATATCTTTATTTATTTAATTACTTTAGCCTAATTCTTCTATTAATTAAAGAAATCTTTATTTATTTAATTAATTCATTTATCCTCTTCTAGCCTTATTTCTCATTTAAATAAATACATTTATTTATTTAAATTATCATTTTCCTAAATTAAATAAATATTTTATTTATTTAATTATCCCACTTCTTCTATTAATTAAATAAATCTTTATTTATTTAATTAATTCATTAACCTTTTCTACCTATGACACATGTCATTCATCTCTTAATTCATACACTACCTACCCCTTTCATTATTTTATTATTTATTTTACCTACCCTCTAATCATAGCCGACCTCCTTTTACACCTCTCAATCTTATCCCTCCATTTCATATAGTGTCTTCTATATAAGGAGATGCTTCCTTCATTATCAACCCTAATCATTCATTCTAATGAATCATCTTTTATGCAATTGACTACACTACGATCCTACTTACAACCACATTTTGTTCTTTGTTGAGCTCTTGTGCACATTAAATCTGAGAGCAAATATATCAAGCAAGATCAATGGAGATAGGAAGAATGGAGATCCAAACCCTATTGGACATGTGATGGTATAATTTTTGTGATTTCATTTGATTTGCATTGTCTTAGGTAATCTTCATATGTTATGGTGGATCTTTGTTGTTGTTAGGCTAGGGTTTTGTGGTTGAATTCATTTAGCCTTTCAATATCGTTATTATTGTTATCCATTTTCACCATATACATTTTGGCACGCCTCGTGAGACATGGATTTTTCTTAGATTTGTGTTTTTTGCAGATTTTTTTAACCCTATATTGCTATTTTGTAAAACAATTTGGAGAATAACCTTGTGCAGCTAGGGTTTTGGACACAAAATCAAGATCTTGGAGAGATTCGATCATATCTCACAAACAGCTAAGAAATTTTGCACCAAATTTTTTTTGCAAGTTGAAGAAAGTATCAGGAGCTCTCAATCCAAAATTCAGAATTTTTGGAGTACATTTTCAGTTTCTATGAATTTTTTATGATTTTTCATAAAAAATTAATTTATAGAGCAAATGAGAGAATTTTTTGGATTTTCTTACATTTTTGGAAATCACTCAGAATTATACACAGGATCCATTCTTTGTGATTTTAATTTTGATGCAAAATATTTCCCTAAAAATTGGATCTTTAAAAATTAGGGTTTTTCCTTATTTTGATCAGATCTCACAAATGGATATGAATTTTGACATCAAATTGTTTGTGTAGGTCAGAAAAGGTATCAGAAAAATTTAGTAAAAATTTCAGATATTTTGGATAGATTTTGCATTTTATATGAATTTTGTATGATTTTTCATAAAAAATTAATTTTAAGAGAAAATTAGCGAATTTTTCAAATTTTCTTACATTTTTGGAAATCTCTTATAATTATACATAGGATCTTTTCTTTGTGATTTTAAATTTGATGCAAAATAATTCCTCAAAAATCAGATCTTTGAAAATTAGGGTTTTGCATTATTTTACTCATATCTCACAAACTGCTTGGATTTGTTGCAGAATTTTTTTTATGCAGGTTTGGAAGACCATCAGGACTCTCTAGTAAATATTTCAGATTTTTTGGATCGATTTTGTATTTTATATGATTTTTTTATGATTTTTCATAAAAAATTAATTTTTGGAGCAAATTAGCAAATTTTTTACATTTCTGGAAATCTCTTGAAATTTTACAGGTGGTCTTTTTTTATGATGAATCAGATCTTTGAATTGGTCAACAAAACGCATTGTTGAAGGCCCCTATTTCACAAAGTTTTTTGGATCTAAAATTTACCTAACCTGTGTGCTTGCAGGAAGGGGTGATCATTTGAAACAATCCAAACTACTAATAAATCTTTGTTGTAGGTCCTTGGCAAGGGTTTTTGGATTTTTATTGTGTGCCTTGTTTTCATAGACTAGCAAACACTTCAATTGGTGCACTAAAATTGAATCATTGTCTTTTGTGTCTTGAGCAATAGGCTCTTTTTGTTTAATCTTTAGAGGGCCTGTCTTCCCGTGTGGTCATTAGGACTACTAGTGAGAAGAGAACAACCCAAGTGGTAGCGAGGAAAACCCACCTCTTCCGAACCACTATAAACAACTATATTCATGGTGAAAACTATGGATAACGTGTGCTGATTAGTTCATATCGACACTATGTCTCCCCATAAACCCATTTGATCAAATTTATTTGATCAGTTGTAGGGCGTAACCCCTACCAGCTGGGAGCCTTCTGTATTTACAGAGCTGAAAGTGCCGCATGTATGGCCACACGAGTGGATGCCCTTACTAGCACCTTTTTGTTTTAGAAGCCCAAATCCTTCTAGTTGTTGGGGCAGGAGGTTGGACCTCTGGTAGCGGCCCACACACATACGGTTCTCAGTAGAGATACAAAGTTTTCCACGGGGAGTTTTCGTGGGGACTGATGCTTGGCTGACCCGAGAAGTGAGTGCCGAGGGTGGAGCCAGTGAGGTCAAGCATCTAAGTATCCGCTCTGAATAGCGTAGCCTCGAGGGTAAAACCTCATGTGGGATCAACAACTATTGTCTTGGCCAGCCATAAGAATTGTGCTTGACTTATTTTAAACATTCAAAACATTCAAGACCAAACAGCAAAACATTGTGTCTTTTGTGTCTTCAAGTGTATGCAAAACATTTTTTATATCAAACAACACACTTTTCTTGGAGTCATTTTGAGTCTAAACACTTGCAAACATAGAGTCCTCATCAACATTGTGTCCTCTTGTCACGAAAAATAGTCAAACATTCAGATTTCGTCACAACCAACAACTTCTCAAATTGGAAAAATTTTACAGTCTAGCAAACAAGAGCAATCAGTTTCAGAATTCTTGAGCTTCCTAGGTTGTTTCTCTAGGTTTTCATCTAGCATTCAACTTGTCTTTAGGTCTCACAAAGTCCATCATTGCTTTACATCTTGCATTAAATTTACATTTGTCTAAACTTGAGTCAAAAGGTCACTTGCTTGTCCTCATCATACTTTGTCAACACACTACATACAACAACATTTTGCTAAGTGGTCCCTCATCAAGGTCTATCACCTTTGGGTCTCATTTGGTCTTACTTAGAGTCAAGGTCAACTTACCTCATTAAGAGAAACTATCCTCTCTTTGGAAGTCACACCTACTCTACTACATACATACTTGGTCTTACACTTTGGACATTGCAAGTACACTTCAGATTCATTTACATTCCATCCAACTCTTGGTCTTCCATACTTTTTCCATTTTTCATCTAGTCTCACACATCTTGGTTAATACCTAGTTCATGGTTGAAACCCGCCTTCAAAAATCTAGGAGAGAAACTAAAGAGGCTCAAGAGTCCGCAAACATGAGTTCTTATGAGTATGACAATGATATCTTTTTCAATTCTGATCATACTACATTACCTGACATGGATGCCTATAGAAACATTCCAAATGTTGAGAACATGGACACTACAAACAACAATGATACACACAATGACAATATGGACAACATTTCAATACATTCAACAAAAGTGGAAGACTCCATTATGGATCCCCATTTCAATCGATTGGTTGAGGAAATAATGAGGAGGGATAGACAATACTTCTTACAAATGATGGCACAAAGTGGAACCAAGATACCTCATGATTTTGACATGTCTCAAATAATGGAAAATCGACCTTTGCAACAACCTCACTCCAACATGGATCAAAGGAGACCTAATAGTGGAGGCAATAGAAGACCACATATGGTACCTGAATCACCATCATCTTTGTTTCAAAAACCAGAGGTCCCACATACACATGGTCAAGCATATGATACTCACCTTCACAGACCATTATGGAAGTCTTATGCAGAGAAATATGCTCAATCACATATCAACGCTAAGGATCAACCACCAAAGCAATTGGATATTCAAAGGCATGCTCAAAATTTGGACACAAGGAAACCCTGTGTCAAATTTGGGGGCAACACATTAGAACATGACATGCCTGTAGAGTATGGTATACATGGACAAAATAGATATTTCATTCCTCAACATGAATCTATACCAAGTGGTCCATATATGCAGCATCACTATAGACCTCCTCCATATGAACATGTGTATGATGAATATCATCCATATATGCAACATGCTGCTCCTCCAATTGGTGCCTCAAGCATGGGGTATGGTCCAAGAAGTAGATCTCCACCTAAGAACAATTTGGAGCAACAAATCAGGGACTTACAAAAGAAAATGGAGGACATAAATACACCGAAGCCAACATACACAATGAGAGACATATGTCCTTATCCATTTGACAAGAGCATTCCAATGCCTCCTTTTCCTACACACTTTGTGACGCCTAAATTTGATAAGTATAGAGGAAAAGGGGATCCTAAGGCACACATAAGACAGTTTTTCACAGCTTGCATTGAGATAGTAGGAGAAGAGACATATTTGATGAGATTATTCCCACAGAGCCTAGGCGATCAAGCTATGGAATGGTTCTCCCAACTTCCACCTGGAATTAAGTCATGGGGTGACTTAGAAGAGGCATTTATTCAACATTTCTCCTATAATATAGAGACAGACATATCAGTCACTACTTTGTGCAACACCAAGCAAAAAGAGGGAGAGTCTTTTGCATCATTTTTACAAAGATGGAGGAATCTAGCCAGCAGATGCTCTTATGAAATTTCACAAAAACAAATGGTAGAAATGTTCACCCAAAATGTTAACAAAGAGATTGGTTATGACTTAAGGAAAGCTTGTTTGTCCACCTTCAAGGATGTCATTGAAAAAGGCTTAGCGACAGAAAAGGTCCTAATTGAATAAGGAGTCATCAAGATATTCAAGGAAAACAAAGATGACTTTAAAGGAAAAGACAAGCCAAGATTTTGGAATAAAAACAAGAACACAGTCAATGATGGTGTTGTTGATGCCAACACAGTGCGACCCAAATTCATTTTTTCTGGATCAAGTTCTACAAACAATCAAGTGAATACTCAAACAACTTCTAGATCACGAAGGAAGTACACCCCATTGGGAGAACCACTTGAGTCAATCTTCAAGAAGCTAGTGGCAAACAAGGTAAGCATAGTTCCAGATTTTCCTCCATATGAACCAAAGGTTAAACCAAATTGGTGGAACGATGATGAGTATTGTGAATTTCATAAGAGCAAGGGTCATAAGATAGGAAATTGTCATCGACTAAAGAACAACATACAAGATCTCATTGATAGAGGTGACATTGAGATTGAGGGACATTCCTCCAATCAAGAACATGAGATGTTTAAGGAACCATTCCCAGAACATGACAAGGGAAAAGCTAAAGCCACAGAGGATCAAACCAACTATACCAGAGCATCCTACAACTATTATTCAACTATCAATCACATCTCGATGGACAATTATGTCTCTACCATTATCATCAAGGACAAAACATCTGAGAATTCTACCCGGAGACCCAGGATTGTCCTAAAAGGCGTTGGATCTTCTTCCGAACCTACCTCTGAATGTCATGTCACAACTCGTCGAGGTAAAATCACTTTGCAAGGTGCTCCAGCCAAGAACACTGCCTCCTCATCAACCAAACCTGAGTATGACCTTGTAGAACAGTTAGGGAAGACACCCGCGCTCAACTCCATCCTTGAGCTCTTACGCATATCCCCCGCTCATAAAGCCATTCTTGACAAAACCTTGAGAGACACCGTCGTTCCTACTAATCTGAACGTGGACCAGTTTCAAGCCATGGTGGGATACCTTTCCGTTCCACACTCCCTTACATTCATAGAAGCCGATGACGCCTCCATAAGTTAGCCACATAATGCACCATTACACATTGAAGCCTTCATACACAAACATAGAATCAAACGAGTCCTGATAGATGGAGGAGCAGGTCTAAACATTTGTACATTGAGCACAATTAAACAATTGGGATATTCTGATAAAGCTGTGAATTCTACAAACAAAATTACCATCAAAGCATATGATGATGAAGAGCGTTCATCCAAGGGCACAGTCACCTTACCTCTCAGAGTTGGGCCAGTTACGAAGGATGTGGTTTGTCAAGTCCTAGACCTAGATCTCACTTACAACATATTGTTAGGGCATTAGGGCATCCTTGGATTCATGAAATGAGGGCAGTCCCATCTACATATCATCGATGTATCAAGTTTCCTCACAATGGAGTTGAAGTGACCATCAAAGCTGACCCAAATCCATTCATATATTGCAACAATCTACGACCTAGATCAGAAATAACAATACCAGTCAATCGAGAAGCTATTCCTTCATCAACATATGTTGATTCAGAATCCTTAAAAGCTTCTACATCAAAACATGCAGAGATCAAAGAAAAGTTCAAGTTTAAAGATATGGGATGTGGTGAGTATATCTTTCATGTTGATCAACTCCCACTATCTCCTAAGGTATTCAATCGACATGAACAATCTATAAACAATTTGAAAGGAATTGAGTGTGAACCACCTAGTGTTGTGGCTACTAAGTCTGAATGCAAATCTCCTCTAGTGGTGCAAGCAACTCTTGATATTAATATTCCTAAGAGTGGTTCCAGCGAAGAATCTATTGAGCGTATCACCAGCCCTCTTGAGAACTCACATAGCTTTACCATATCATCCACTCATTCCATTTCCACTCCACTTCCAAACTTGGATCAACAAGAATCACAAAAGCCCTTACTCATTGGGGATGAAAAATCAAGCTTTGAAAAGAAAAATCTACAAGTCAAAAATAAAGAGAAGTCCTTTAGTCCAAATCAAAATCAAAAGCTATTGGACTCTGCAAAAATCAAAGTCAAGGATACAAATCCTATGAAGCAAAAAGAACAAGAGTTGATCTCCAATAATATCAAAATAACTGGGGGCAAAAGCTCTAAAAATTCAAGTCAAAAAACATACTTGTTGATCCTAAGTCTCTATCATGCTATCCTACTTTCACTTCTTTTCGCAATCACAAGCCTTCATAACTCATCCACTTGTTCTGCACATCCTTCCCCTTTTGGTGATACATCATGGACCTTTAATGGAGCTTCCTCGAAGAACTTTGCTATCAGTGATGCCCAAACTTCTTCAGGTGACACGCATATGGGCCTGTGTAGTCCACACACTAGTAATTCTATCTCAATTCCTTTATCAAGGAAGACAGTCACTCGAGCTACACATCATTTAGTCAAAGAACAATGCAGCTACAATCATAAAGCCAAGCCTCACACATTTGAGGTAGGTGACTTAGTTCACAGAGAAAATCCCAAAAATCAACAAGACAGAGAGAAGAAGGGCAAGTTCGAACCAAACTGGCTTGGTCCTTACATCATTATAGAAACATATCGATCTGGGGCATATCAGCTCTCAACTACAGAAGGTGAACCTTTGGAGGATCCTATCAACAGCATGCACCTTCGCAAGTTTTACACATAGCTCTTCAGAGTATCCTAATTCAAAAAATACAAAAAAATCAAAAATTTCAAAAATACAAAAAAAATTATAAAACAAAAAAAATCGTTACTTGGTGAAAACTTGGCAAACAGGCACCTTGTGACACAAAAAAAACATTGAAAAATCGAAAAAAGTAAAGAGAAATAATTTCGTCCAATGGTGAAAACCACTTCAGTGGCGCCCTGGGCAAGTACCATGGTGAAAACTGGGTCACCGGCGCCATGTGTAGAGACATTGCTCCTCCCTCCTTCAGGATTCCATTTCACCCTTTCACTTTGCACACACTCACAACCTATCCATCCATAATAAACTTACACATTCCCATCATGGCTTGTTATTGATCTACCGAAGATTGGTTAGCCATTCATAATAAACCTCCCTTTCCCCCTCTTTCCATCCATAATAAATCAGCTCCTATCTGTGGCTAAGGAAAATCCTACGTCTAGTGATGGGTGTGGAACTGAGAACATCACATGTTTCGAGGAGTATAGTTTCTTCCAGCTTCCTTCAGTCTATCCGCGCACAATCCGTAATAAAGCAACATTTGCATCACAATCCATAATAAAGTTCCATCTTCTCCGCAATAAAGTATCAGTTTCATGGATTCAGTCAGTTTCAGATGAGACACAGCAGCAACAATGGGCTTCAACAAATCAAATCTTTCAACAGAATCAGACAACATATGGTTCAGTGTTATCTATCCTTTTTGTGAAAGTAAACATTGTGACCACAATCAAATAAGACTTATACAAGTGACAAGAGACACTAAACTTGAGGACTACAGTGGATGTTGGTGTCAAGTCTTGGTTTTCTTTTGATTTCGTCTTTTTTTTGGTGACATGTCTTTTAGCTTTTCTGGGATGTCTTTGACTAGAGATTCTATCTCCAGGATGTCTTTGACTAGAAAGGTGAGGATGGGGTATCGTCACCTATTTGTATTTGCTATCTGTGGATTGTCTCTTAGTAATGCTATGACTTGTCCAAGGATATGAGGACAGTGTGAGTCTAGTGTGAACTGGGGCATTCCTTGTTTGTGACTGTCTTATCTCCATGCAAATAGGTACAATGACTTTCTAGGTTGAACATATGCCTCGATTGTCATAACCTACTTGCCATAATAAAGCTCAATGATGATAACGCACAAGAAGCTCTTTCACTTTCATATCTTTTGTCTTCCATCCCCCTTTCTTGATTGACGTCCATTGTCCTTCTCAAGTCCGCGTAGCCTGCTATCACATGACTGAGTATAATGACATGCCAAAAACATTTACATTTCATGTAGTTGCACTTGCATTACCATATATAAGCATTTCATACATACATATAGATATCACAACTGCATCACATCCTGCACACAACACCTGTTAGCACAATAATCATTTGCATTATCATATTCATTGGCATTACATACATTCACATTTGCATCATGCATACACATATAAAACATAAAAGAAAAAAATATTGTATTTCATCATATACATATTTGCATCCATATCATAAGCATCACATAAGAACATCTCATCACATAGGTACGCATGCATATAGCTGCTGCAAAGATGAATCATCTCATATATATATAAAGTGTCATGATACAATGATGTCAAAATCATATGGCTACAATCACCCGAAGGTGTCTACATCATCATGCAAAAATGGTACAATACTGATACAAAGGAACCCACTGATAACTCCTGCCAACACTGCTAGTAGTGCTAATCCTGTCTATGTCATTGTGTCCCATGCCACGTGTCCAACCCTCATCTCCAATCCTGGATCTTGAAACTCTCATCTCAATGCATCCTTGTCTCCGTCTCGATCGTACGGAATCAGCTCCCCATCAATCGGTATCCGCATAATCCTGTATACATCCTCTAGGGTGACTGTCATCTCACCCATCGGAAAATGAAAAGTGCAAGTCTCAGAGTGCCACCTCTCCGCCAGTGCAGTCAGCAATCCCATGTTCACCCGAAAATCAAGCACATACAAAATATGTCTCAGACCCATAGCCTCAATAGCCACTCGGTCCTCGAAGGTCAGCTCAGGTCGCAATCTCTGCGTCGACAAGAATCTCTCCCATGACTCCAACATAGGCAAATACTCTTGCAGTCAAACAAATCAATCATGCCAATCATAGTGGCATTCATTGTTCATCACAAAATGCTACTTTTTATCTAAGTGCATATGGTACTCTATCCTAGTGACACTCACTATTCATCACAAAGTGTTGCTTCTATCCTAGTGGTACTCTCTGTTCATTACAAAGTTCTACGTGTTTGGCACTCCCTGTTCATCACAAAGTGCTGCTCACATTTGCACTCCCCGTTCATCGCAAAGTGCTGCTCATATTTGCACTCACTATTCATCACAAAGTGCTGCTCATATTTTAGTACTCCCTGTTCATCACAAAGTACTATATCTTGGTACTCACTGTTCATCACAAAGTGCCTTGATCTATCTTATCCTAGGGCCTATGCTTGAGTGAATCCTCTTGAGTAGTTTCCTAATTGGCAACGTATGTTCTATCACAGAAATGTCAATCCTAGCCCTATTTGTTATCCTAGTCTTCCCTAGAGGACCTGCTTGAGTGTATCCTCTCAGCAGCTTATCCAATCGACAGCATATGTTCATCACATAACTGCCGATTTGACCTAGAAGACAAAAATTCACATTTTTGGACACAAACGCATTTTCCTGACATAAACGTGCATTTATTACATTACCTAGCATGCATTAATGACAACAATAAATGCATCAAAGTACAAGGAGGTTTTGTGGTACTTATTGGCTCTCTTGCCTCTGCTGGCCTCTAAAATCGGCGAACGCGATCGAATCTGTGAGCCATTGCCATCGCTGCTGACTGCTGCTACTCTATCTCGCTCTGCACTCTGATCTCTTGGATGTGTGGATGACAATGAGGATGTTTTCCCCTCGTGGTCTATCTTATAGACTTCCCTATCCCTCGTTTCCCGAGTCAGTCTTCATTATCCCGTGACTTTGTCACTTTATCCAGTCAGTCCATTCTGTCCCATCTTTCTTATCGAGAGATTGTCGGCGATCTTTTCAGACATTTTTTCATCCAATCTCTCGAGGGGGCATATCATTCCCATCTTGGGGCAACTCTGTATCAGTTCATCTTATCTTCTTTGAAACAACGCGACACGCCGCATTGTCTCAAAGAGGGGCAAAATGTAGACACCTAAAATTGTCATGTCTAATTAAATAAATATCTTTATTTATTTAATTAATTCATTTATCCTCTTCTAGCCTCATTTCTCATTTAAATAAATACATTTATTTATTTAAATTATCATTTTCCTAAATTAAATAAATATTTTATTTATTTAATTATCCCACTTCTTCTATTAATTAAATGAATCTTTATTTATTTAATTAATTCATTAACCTTTTTACCTATGACATATGTCATTCATCTCTTAATTCATACACTACCTACCCCTTTCATTATTTTATTATTTATTTTACCTACCCTCTAATCATAGCCGACCTCCTTTTACACCTCTCAATCTTATCCCTCCATTTCATATAGTGTCTTCTATATAAGGAGATGCTTCCTTCATTATCAACCCTAATCATTCATTCTAATGAATCATCTTTTATGCAATTGACTACACTACGATCCTACTTACAACCACATTCCGTTTTTTGTTGAGCTCTTGTGCACATAAAATCTGAGAGCAAATATATCAAGCAAGATCAATGGAGATAGGAAGAATGGAGATCCAAACCCTATTGGACATTTGATGGTATAATCTTTGTGATTTCATTTGATTTGCATTGTCTTAGGTAATCTTCATATGTTATGGTGGATCTTTGTTGTTGTTAGGCTAGGGTTTTGTGGTTGAATTAATTTAGCCTTTCAATATCGTTATTATTGTTATCCATTTTCACCATATACACTACCAATACAACCAACCAACTGACAAGTAGGAATCAAATGTGATTGTACTATGAATACAACCAACTAAATGAAAGGTAGATACCCCTTACAATGAAATTTTCCTGGGTATTCCTACTGTAACTTTTCATCATGTGCAATTTTGGGCAGTCAGTGCACTTACTTTTCCAAGTTCAAGCATCCCAGCTTTGCATCATAGCCACTTGAACTCCCCCTGAGTCATACATATCAGGTCCTCAACTATGGTGAGGTCTAATACCAAGGCTCCAATTATCTCCATACCGGTTGAGCTGTGCACCTGTGATCATCTGATAACCTTTCAGTTCCATTATATCCACCACAACCTATGACATGATCCTAGATGAACACAATGCCATACAATGTCATCATCAAGTCATAAATCTTAACCGGTTAGCCCATAAACATGCATGCCTGCATGGTCAACCACTAGGCCAACAAATGTTATTTAGGTCTTTTCCAATACCACCTCAGACATGAAATCCACATTCCATGCTACCGGGGCTATTGCAATGATCTCAAACTTCATTGTCTTACATAACCTACAAGTGCCTATGTAGCATTAATGTCGGTAAAATGCTATACATATCGGTGTCTTGTACCAGTTCACTATCACTACCGAAGCAGGTGAACTCACAATAATGGTTCCCACTTTTTTGCCACTTTTGACACTGAGATGTACATTTTTAAAATAATCTTCAACTTCCGAGAACTATAACATTTAAACTATTAAAAATTTGAAGATGATGTAAATTAGTGATTTGTAGAATTTTGTTTGTAGATTCTATATACATTTTTTTCAAATTTTTTTGAAGGATTTTAAAAAAAAATTTCCATCTCCCTCAAAAAGTAGTTTTTTACAACAAACTACATTTTTTAAGAGTGATGTGCTTCCCAATACGCATAACTTTTTTTCTATAAATGATAAAAACTCAATTATTTTGAATTCTGGTTTGTAACATCAATATCCAGGGCTTGCATTTGGTTTGATAGTGATATGTTCAATATTTTTCATTTTATAAAGTTTTGAAGTCCAACCAGTCATAATTCAAACATAGGTTTAAGTTTGAACACATAAATTGTTCTATATATATCGAAATTCAATATTTTTTATTTGTTAGAAAGAAGACATCAATACTAGGGGCTTAGATATTTTTTTAGAATTTTTTTGAATTAGTTTCTTATTTTTCCCAATGCATTGAATAGAGAAGTTCATGTTCGGTGAAAAACCAATTTTCCATAAAATTAAAAAAACAAGAACATAATAAATTCAAAATATAACAAAATTATACTCGTTGGAAAGCTTGCTCCGAGTACTACCATCTAATATTTTTGGCTTATCAAGATTATTTCATTCATGCTTTGAACCAGAGCTCCAAATTTATAAATTCTTCAGAACTTTGATTTTTTTTGGGAGAAACCTCTAATAGGAGGGTTCGAATGAACAGTACTTCGATTGAATTGGGTTCGCTCGAACCATAAGGGGTTCGAGCGAACCTGCATTTGCTCAAACCCACAGGCTTGATTTTGGCCTGTACTTTTTCATAACGGCCAGGTTCGAATGAACCGACCATTTTTAACTATCGGGTTTCCTTCGAACTCTGGCCGACGCAATTATTTTTTTTCATTTGTGGAGTCGTATAAATGTCCATAATTTTTTTTCATTTTTTATCACACAAATGATTAAAATAATTCACATTTTTAGATGAGAGAAGACATTTGAAAATTATTTTGAGGGCAATAATTTGAAGGTTTTTTAAAAAGCATGGGGAACAAGAAGAGAAGGCAAAATAAGACTTCAAGGAATTATTCTCCTGAAACGGAAGAAAGATATAGAGAACAAAGAAGATAGATATATCATGATGCAAGTATGCATTTTTAATTTTATTTCTATTTAATTTAATATGTATTACGTACCAAAATAGTGTTTATTTGTTAGTATTAATTAGTTCAATATTTTTTATCTAATATTTTTAATGAAAATTAATTTAAAAAATCTTAATTAAATTAATTAGAAATAATAGGATTAAAAATAATCTTGTTTTAATTGGAAAGCATAATTAATTTGAGATAATACATGTGTATTTGCAAATTTCAAATTCCATCAACTTGCTTGTTGTGTAATTGCATTTTTCTCCTATATAATTAAGTCCATTTATAATAGATAAGACCTATTAAGTCATAAACTTAATAAGACCTATTGTAGACACCTAAAATTGTCATGTCTAATTAAATAAATATCTTTATTTATTTAATTACTTTAGCTTAACTCTTCTATTAATTAAATAAATATTTATTTATTTAATTAATTCATTTATCCTCTTCTAACCTTATTTCTTATTGAAATAAATACATTTATTTATTTAAATTATCCTTTTTCTAAATTAAATAAATACTCTTATTTATTTTATTGATCCCACTTCTTCTATTAATTAAATGAATCTTTATTTATTTAATTAATTCATTAACCTTTTCTACCCATGACACATGTCATTCATCTCTTAATTCATACACTACCTACCCTCTTATTATTTTATTATTTTCTCTACCTACCCTCTAATCATAGCCGACCATTTATCTTTTACACCTCTCAATCTTATCCCTCCATTTCTTATAGTGTCTTCTATATAAGGAGATGATTCCTTCATTATTAACCCTGATCAATTGACTATCCGACTACGCTTTCGAACTTTCATATGCGATCAAGCCTATTTACAACCACATTTCCGTTCTTTGTTGAGCTCTTGTGCACACATAAAATCTGAGAGCAAATATATCAAGCAAGATCAATGGAGATAGGAAGAATGGAGATCCAAACCCTATTGGACATGTGATGGTATAATCTTTGTGATTTCATTTGATTTGCATTGTCTTAGGTATTCTTCATATGTTATGGTGGATCTTTGTTGTTGTTAGGCTAGGCTTTTGTGGTTGAATCTATTTAGTCTCTCAATATTGTTGTTATCCATTTTCACCATATACATTTTGGCACGCCCGATGGGACTCTTGTCCCTTTTGCATTTAACATCTTTTGTTGCAAATTTTGTGTTTTTAAGTTGCAGATCTGACATTTACGATAACATTTTAATATTTTCGCGTCTACGTGCATTCGGACCGCATTTTTTTATTTTCTGTCGTGTCTGTGACATCTAGAATTGCATTTGCGCTCTCGACAGTATTTTATTTTTTCGTTGCAGATTCTGAGAAACGTGTTTGTGTTACCTATTCGCGTCTGTGAGGTCTGTAGACGCGTCTGTGTTCACAAACCATGTCTATGTTCACAAACCGCGTCTATGTCAGATCTAACTGCATTTGCGCATTTATATAGCGTTTGTGTTACTTATAACTGCGTCTATGTTCAGTTGTTGCATTTTGACTTCTTTGATTCAGTTTTTCGACATTCGGATTTCAAATTTGGTTTTATTTTGAGCTAACATTTTCAGATCTATCTTAACAAAAGTGGTGCAGCTTGTCTTGAAAGAAAAATATTTTTGTCAAAGGCCCCTAGTTCACAAAGTCTTTTGGATCTAAAATTTACCTAACTTGTGTGCTTGCGGGTAGGGGTGATCATTTGAAACAATCCAAACTACTAACAAATCTTTGTTGTGGGATCTTGGCAAGGGTTTTTGATATTTATTGTGTGCCTTGTTTTCATAGATTAGCAAACACTTCAATTGGTGCACTAAAATTGAACCAGTGTCTTTTGTGTCTTGGGCAATAGGCTCTTTTTGTTTCATCTTTAGAGGATCTGTCTCCCCATGTGGTCATTAGGACTACTAGTGAGGAGAGAGCGACCCAAGTGGTAGCGAGGAAAACCCACCTCTTTCGAACCACTATAAACAACTGTATTCATGGTGAAAACTATGGATAACATGTGCTGATTAATTCATACCGACACTATGTCTCCCCATAAACCCGTTTGATCAAATTTATTTGATCAGTTGTAGGGCGTAACCCCTACTGGCTGGGAGCCTTTTGTATTTACAGAGCTGAAAGTGCTGCATGTATGGCCACACGAGCAGATGCCCTTACTAGCACCTTTTTTTTAAGAAGCCAAAATCCTTCTAGTTGTTGGGGTAGGAGGTCGGACCTCTGGAGCGGCTCACACACATATGGTTCTTAGTAGAGATACAAAGTTCGCCACGAGGAGTTTTCGTGGGGACTAAAGCTTGGCTGCCTTGAGAAGTGAGTGCCAAGGGTGGAGCTAGTGGGGTCAAGCATCTAAGTATCCGCTCTGAATAGCGTAGCCTCATGTGAGAATCAACAACTATTGTCTTGGCCAGCCATAAGAATTGTGCTTGTCTTATTTTGAACAATCAAACATTCAAGACCAAACATTAAAACATTGTGTCTTTTGTGTCTTCAAGTGTATGCAAAACATTTTTACATCAAACAACACACTTTTCTTTGAGTCATTTTGAGTTTAAACACTTGCAAACATTGAGTCCTCATCAACATTGTGTCCTCTTGTCACGAAAAACAGTCAAAATTTTAGATTTGGTCACAACCAGTCACTTCACAGATTGGAAAATTGCACAAAGTTTTCAGAAACGCATCTGTGTCTGATAAAACCACGTTTGTGTCATCTAAACGCGTCTATGAAGGGTAGAAACATGTCTGTGTCTTTTGAGAAACATTTCATTTACAAAATCTCAGAAGCACGTCTGTGTCATTTAAGCATGTCTGTGAAGTATACAGGCACGTCTATGTTCAGAATTTAAAAACTTTTATAGTCCAGCAAACAAGAACAGTCAGTTTCAAACTTATTGAGCTTCCTAGGTATCTCTCTGGGTTTTCATCTAGAATTCAACCTATCTTTGGGTCTCACAAAGTCCATCATTTCTTTAAACCTTACATTACATTCACATTTGTCTAAACTTGAGTCAAAAGGTCACTTGCTTGTCCTCATCATACTTTGTCAACACACTACATACAACAACATTTTGCTAAGTGGTCCCTCATCAAGGTCTATCACCTTTGGGCCTCATTTGGTCTTACTTAGAGTCAAGGTCAACTTACCTCATCAAGAGAAACTATCATCTCTTTGGAAGTCACACCTACTCTACTACATACATACTTGGTCTTACACTTTGGACATTGCAAGTACACCTCAGATTCATTTACATTTCATCCAAATCTTGGTCTTCTATACTCTTTCCATTTTCATCTAGTCTCATACTGTTACTACTTACTAAGATTGCCATTAGTCTTATGCTCAAAGTTATTCTATATATTCTAGTCGGTTACTTCTACAGAATCTTTCAGTCGGTATGCACAGTGCAGTCAGTTATAGAAGAAAGTAGTCTCAGAGTGTAGTATACACCGAACACTCTACCAAGTAACACTCTATGTCTACCGAGTAGCAAGAATGATATACTGAGTGAACACACACCAAGTGAAACGTGTTACCAGAGTCACTAAACCTGGACATATATGGGAAACATGTTACACAGATCGAGGAACAAGTAACCATTATCACATTGGAAATTGCACTTAAAGATTGTGTATGATTTTGAGGTCATCTAACCAATGAAATATTTTGCATGGTTATTCATTCGAGAAATCATGTTTGTAAGATTGAAGCATGGACCAGGTCACTGACATAAGAGATCTATTTATACAGCATGAATTCAGGATTAGAGAGATGTGCAAGTATATATGTGCATGTGTGTGTGAAGCAAGACATATACAAAAAGGAAAATCATGAGATATCATAGTGTGTTATGACTATTACAGTTGATAGAGAAACACAGAGGTCACCGAGAAGGATTTCAAAGAACAATCAAGGAACAGAGTAAACAAAAAGGTTTACCAAGTTAATATATGGATTACCGAGGAATGCTATAAGAAAGGTAATATCATTTTGAGCACATAGAATCTACTATAACATTTCAGATGTAAAGTTGCAGATAATTTGTAAAGATTTGATTGTAATATTTTGAGTTGTAAGAAAAACCTCTAACAAGGTAAAAGACTCTAACTAAGTCTATAAATTGTAAAGCCTCTAACTAGGTACAACACTTAGAATAAGTGTTGTAAAATCCTTTAGCAAGGTAGATCTAACAGATCTTGATACTCCTAACAGGGTAAGCTATCAAAAATAGCTAAACATGTAGCTCTAACCGAGCAACCTTTATTATTGCAGTAGTGAAGTTGTGGGTGTCATCCCCACCATAGTTTTTCTCTCTAACCAAGAGTTTCTACGTAACCAAAATATATGTGTTATGGAGTGAATCATGTATGATTGTTATCTATTTGTTTTAGCATTATATTATGTTACTGCACTATTTAGTTTATGCTTAACAGTAAAGTTATTGTTGAAGAAAAGTTTTGAAGTACTGATTCACCCCTCCGCTCTCAGTACATTAGCTTTCCATATTGGGCCTAACACATACATCCTGGTCAATACCTAGTTCATGGTTGAAACCCGTTCCCAAAAATCTAGGAGAGAAACTAAAGAGGCTCAAGAGTCCGCAAACATGAGTTCCTATGAGTTTGACAATGATATCTTTTTCAATTTTGATCATACTACATTACCTAACATGGATACTATAAACAATAATGGTACACACAATGACAATATGGACAACATTTCCATACATTTAGTAGAAGTGGGAGAAACCATTATGAATCCCCGTTTCAATAGATTTGTTGAGGAAATAATGAGAAGAGATAGACAATATTTCTTACAAGTGATGACACAAAGTGGAGCCAAGATCCCTCATGATTTTGACATGTCTCAAATAATGGAAAATCAAACTTTGCAACAACCTCACCTCAATATGGATCAAAGGATGCCTAATAGTGGAGGCAATAGGGGACCACATCTTATGCCTGAATCACCATCATCTTTGTTTCAAAAACCAGAGATCCCATACACACATGGTCAAGCATATGATACTCACCTTCACAGACCATTATGGAAGTCTTATGCAGAAAAATATACTCAATCACATACCAATGCTAAGGACCAACCATCAAAGAAATTGGATATCCAAAGGCATGTTCGAAATTTGGACACAAGGAAACCCTGCGTCAAATTTGGGGGCAACACACTAGAACAAACTCATGACATTCCTATAGAGTATGGTATACAAGGACAAAATAGATATTCTATTCCTCACCATGACTCTATACCAAGTGGTCCATATACGCAACATCATTATAGACCTCCTCCATATGAACATGTGTATGATCAATATCATCCATATATGCAACATGCTCCTCCTCCACTAGGTGGCTTAGGCATGGGGTATAGTCCAAGAAGTTGGTCTCCACCTAAGAACAATTTGGAACAACAAATCAAGGATTTACAAAAGAAAATGGAGGACATAAATACACTGAAGCCAACTTACACAATGAGAGACATATGTCCTTATCCATTTGACAAAAGAATTCCAATGCCTCCATTTCCTACACACTTTGTGACGCCTAAGTTTGATAAGTATAGAGGAAAAGGGGATCCTAAGGCACACATAAGACAATTTTTCACAGCTTGCATTGAGGTAGCAACAGAAGAGACATATTTGATGAGATTATTCCCACAAAGCTTAGGTGATCAAGCTATGAAATGGTTCTCCCAACTTCCACCTAGAATTAAGTCATGGGGTGACTTAGATGAGGCATTTATACAACATTTCTCATACAACATAGAGATAGACATATCAGTCACTACCTTGTGTAACACCAAGCAAAAGGATGGAGAATCTTTTTCATCATTTTTACAAAAATGGAAAAATCTAGCTAGCAGATGCTCTTGTGAAATTCCAAAAAAACAAATGGTAGAGATGTTCACCCAGAATGTCCACAAGGACATTGGTTATGACCTAAGAAAATCTTGTTTGTCCACCTTCAAGGATGTCATTGAAAAAGGCTTAGCGATAGAAAAGGTCCTAATTGAACAAGGAGTAATTAAAATATTCAAAGAAAACAAAGAGGACTATAAAGGAAAAGACAAGCCAAGATTTTGGAATAAAAACAAGAACACAATCAATGATGGTGTTGTGGATGCCAATACAGTGCAACCCAGAATCATTTTTTTTGGATCAAGCTCTACAAACAATCAAGTGAACACTCAAATAACTTCCAAGTCACGAAGGAAGTACACTCCATTAGGAGAACCACTAGAATCATTTTTCAAGAAGCTAGTGGCAAACAAAATAATAACGATTCCAGATCTGCCTCCATATGAGCCAAAGGTTAAACCAAATTGGTGGAATGATGATGAGTATTGTGAATTTCATAAGAGCGAGGGTCATAAAACAAGAAATTGTCATCGACTGAAGAACATCATACAAGATCTCATTGATAGAGGTGACATTGAAATTGAAGGACACTCATCCAATCAAGAACATGAAATGTTTAAAGAGCCATTCCCAAAACATGACAAGGGAAAAGCTAAAGCCACAGATGACCAAACCAACTATACCAGAGCATCTTATAACTATGATTGAACTATCAATCACATTTCAATGGACAATTATGTCTCTACCATTATCATCAAGGACAAAACCCCTGAGAATTCTACCCATAGACCTAAGATTGTCCTAAAAAGAATTGGATCTTCTTCCAAACCTACCTCTGAATGTAATGTTACAACTCGTCGAGGTAAATTCACTTTGCAAGGTGCTCTAGCTAAAAACACTACTTCCTCATCAACCAAACCCGAGTATGACCTTGTAGAATAGTTGGGGAAGACACCTGTTCTCATCTCCATCCTTGAGCTCTTACGCATATCCCCCACACATAAAGCTATTCTTGACAAAATCTTGAGAGACATTGCTGTCCCCACTGATCTAAACATGGACCAGTTTCAATCCATGGTGGGATACCTTTCCATTCCACACTCCCTTACATTCACAGAAGCCGATGACGCCTCCATAAGTCAGCCACATAATGCACCTTTACACATTGAAGCCTTCCTACACAAACATCAAATAAAACGAGTCCTGATAGATGGAGGAGCAGGTCTAAACATTTGCACATTGAACACTATTAAACAATTGGGATATTCAGATAAAGCTGTGAATTCTACAAACAAAATTACCATCAAGGCATATGATGATGAAGAGCATTCATCCAAAGGCATAATCACCTTGCCTCTCAGAGTTGGGCAAGTTACAAAGGATGTAGTTTGTCAAGTCTTAGACCTGGATCTCACATACAACATATTACTAGGATGTCCTTGGATTCATGAAATGAGGGCAGTCCCATCTACATATCACCAATGCATTAAGTTTCCTCACAATGGAGTTGAAATAACAGATAATGGTGATCCTAATCCATTCATATACTGCAATAACTTGAGACCAAAAACTGAGATGATCATTCCAAGTAATAGGGAAGTTGTCCCTTCTTTTGCATACATTGATCCTGAATCATTAAAACCTTCGACATCAAAACAAGGTGAGCTTAAAGGGAAATACCAGGACAAGGGCATGGGTGAATACACTTTGAATCAAACCATGTGTTTACAACAAGTTATGAGTTCACCAAAAGAATATGGAAGACCACATCCTAATAAGCATGTATCTATCATTATACTGAAATGGGACCCTACTATCTTTCAAAGATGGGGTGATCTGGAAGAAGAAGAATTATACAAAATGCTTTACAAATACCCGGAAAATGATACACAAGATCACATCAGCCTACCATGTGAAAAATATGGCAAAGGGTTCAAGATCCTACAAAAATTTGGGTATGATGGAATAAGTCCTCTTGGCTTGAGAAAGGAAGGCATCATTGAACCTTTACAACCAGAATTAAAATTCAAAAAGGAATGCTCGAAAGGACTTGGTTTCATGACTTCCAAGGTAAACACTCAAAAGACAGGAGAACCATTACAAATCAAAGTTGCCAAAATTCAACAAGAGAATCACTATTCCATAGACTCCAATGAATGGGAATGGGATTCAGACAAATCCTCCAGTGACTATGAACTCACTGAGACATTCAAAGAACCAGGTGAACCCATAGAAGAAGAGGAATTTTATAGAAAATTTAAAGTTGGTCAAGAAACAACCCCTGAGGATCCCACACAGCCCTTACCTCTAGGTTCTAGGTCGAAATCACATAGAATGAGGACACCTATCCCAGAATGCGCTACTAGTGTTGACAATTTGGATTCGTTCATGATTGAGATAGATGAGGAGAGTGCCAATGATGACCTTAATAACTACCTCGACATACTTGAGTATAACTGCATCTTCACCCTTAGCCCCGCTAACTTTGAAGACATCATAGGCCTTCCCCTTGTTCACCACCAACTTATTGACTGGGACCATGAAGGACCTGCACAGTTCGACACATTCCAAAATGATGAAGCCTTTATTGACTATCTAGGCATATGAGATGATCTTCCCCCTGGGGACCATAAAGAAGGATACACTATAGAACTCAATAGCGTGGTATATTTTGGCAAGGGTGTCGAGCCTTCCAGTCGCAAAAACATAAAAATAAAAACAAATCAAGGGTCTTATGGTGAAAACCACATTGTGGTGTTGTCTGACCCCAAAAAAGTAAAAAGAAAAGATGTATCTGAGGGCAAAAACCTCTCTGAGGCACCCGAGGATGGAAGACTCGACATTCTCCTAGCATCATATGAAGAAAAATCATCTATGTTGGTAGAGGAGACCATCAAAACAAACATTTGTACAAAAGAAATTCCACATAACATATTCCTGGCTCAATCCTTGACAAAGACAAAAAGATCAAAGTTCATAAGTTTCTTCACGGAGCGACAAATCAATTTTGCATGGTCATACGCTGATATGCCTAGATTGGATCTGGATTTGGTAATGCATCATTTGACAGTTAAACCGGGGGCAAAACCAGTGAAACAGAAATTAAGAAAGATGCATCCACAAGTGGAATTATTAGTCAAAGCAGAGCTTGAAAAATTATTGGATGTCAGATTCATATGCCCAATTGATTATCCTGAATGGATCTCCAACTTAGTGCCTGTCAGTAAACCAGATCGTAGGATCAGAATATGTACAGATTTCAGAGACATCAACAAAGCTTGTCCTAAGGATGACTTCCCATTACCAAACATAGATTTGATTGTAGATCTCACATCAGGTCATGCGATGTTATCTTTGACGGATGGATTCTCTGGTTATAATCAAATAAAAATCGCATCCGAGGATTAGCACAAAACAACATTCACTTATCCTTGGGGAACTTTCTGTTGGAATGTCATGCCCTTTGGGCTAAAAAATACATGCACTGCATATCAAAGAGCCATGACTACTATCTTTCATGATCTCATGCATGTTACTGTGGAAGATTATGTTGACAACCTCTTGGGCAAATCAATAGACAAAGATACACATTTGGACATACTTTCAGTCATTTTTGATCAGTTGGAAAAGTACAAAGTAAGATTAAACCCCAAGAAATATGTCTTTGGAGTAACCTCCGGGAAGCTCCTAGGACTCATTGTCTCAAAAAGAGGAATCAAAGCCGATCCAACAAAAGTCAAGGCCATCCTAGAGATGCAACCACCAAGAAATATCAGTCAACTTTGATCTTTGCAAGGGAGACTCTAGTCCATATGAAGATTCATAGCACAACTTGCAGATAAATGTAATCCTTTTTAGCACTTGCTACATAAAAACATCAAATTCAAATGGGATGATAACTATCAACAGGCTTTCCAGATACTCAAAGATTATCTTCTAAATCTGCCAGTTTTGATGCCACCAGTTCCAGATCAACCTCTACTACTATACATATCAGCTACTTCAACAACACAAGGGGCACTCTTAGCACAACAGGTTGCTGAGGGCAAAGAAAAGGCAGTCTATTATATCAGTCGTACATTGGTGGGATATGAGCTAAACTACACACCAATTGAGCGTGCATGTCTCATTGTGGTATTTTCTTCACAGAAATTATGACATTATATGCTAACTCATAAAACTAAGTTGTTTGCAAGGATAGATCCATTGAAATACCTTCTCAATAAAGAAATGCTTACTGGGAGACTAGCCAAATGGGTGATGCTCTTGAGTGAATTCGACATTGAGTATGTGGACAGAAAAGCAATAAAAGGACAAGCTATTGCAGATCAGTTAGTAGATGCTCCCATGATAGATGATGTTCCTCTAACTTCAGAATTCCCAGATGAATCCATCTTGACAATATCACTCACAAAGCCTTGGTAGCTATACTTTGACAGCTCATACACATAGCATGGTGCAGGAGCTGGCATCCTCTTCGTCAAGCAACTTCATGTTTTTGGGGACTCTCAACTTGTAATTCGTCAAGCAACTAATGACTACCAAACAAAGGATGAGAAATTAATGCCTTACAAAAGAATGGTGGATGACCTAAAACAACATTTCACAAAGTTAGACTTTGAACAAATACCAAGAGAGCAGAATCGAGCTATAGATGCTATGGCTACAATTGCTTCACTAATCGATCTACCATAGAATGAGACCCACTATGAGTTCTTGGTGGATAAACTTTTGGTTCCCTCATATGAGATCACTCCTACTAAGATGATATGTGTCGTTGGTCCTGAGTCCCAGTTATATGGTCCCATTTTCACATACTTTCGTGACAATACCCTTCCTCTTGACTTATCCAATAACCAACGTCGCACTTTCATTCGCCAATCTTCTCGATACGTCATTTTAGCCGATATCCTATACCGTCGAGGTCTAGATGGCACTCTTCTTAGATGTTTAGAAGGGGATGAAGCTCAGATTGCGTTATGTGAAGTTCATGAAGGGATATGTGGTCCGCATTCTAGTGGTCCTACCTTAGCCAAGAAACTCATCAGGACTGGATATTACTAGCCCAATATGGAAAAAGACTCATATCAGTTTGTCAAGAAATGAAAACAGTGTCAAATTCATGGAGACCTCATTAATGCGCCAGCACAAGAACTTCAACCAATTGTGACTCCTTGGCCCTTTTGTCAATGGGGACTCGATCTCATAGGCAATATTCACCCTCCTTCCTCCAATGGTCATAAACTCATCATCACTGCCACAAAGTATTTCCCAAAATGGATCAAAGCAGTGCCTCTTACACAAGTCACTGGAAAACAAATTGCTGCATTCATTCTCAACTATATCATTTGTCGATACGGTATTCATGTTTCCATCATCACCGACAACGGGCATCCCTTCAAAAATCAGGATGTTCGTGAACTCTGTGATGGCTTCCATATTACTTATCGTTTTTCCACACCTTATTACCCCCAAGGTAACGGTCAAGCTGAGGCCTCTAATAAAACAATCCTTAAAATCTTGAAAAAGACAGTCGACGACGCTGGCCGCAATTGGCATATCCAACTTAATCCAGCACTTTGGGCTTACCGCACAAGCATCCACACATCTATAGGAGCTACACCCTATTCACTTGTCTATGGCACTGAAGCTATCTTGCCTATTGAGGTTGAGTTACCCTCGTTACGAGTCTCCTTGCAAAACATTATCAGTGACGAAGACTACAGGGTCTCTCGCTTACAAGAACTTAAACTATTACATGAACAAAGACAAACTAATTTTAATCATCTCAAGGCTTATCAACAATGAATGAGTCGCAGCTACAATCATAAATTCAAGCCTCACACATTTGAGGTAGGTGACTTGGTTCTCAGAGAAAATCCTAAAAATCAGCAAGACAGAGAGAAGAAGGGCAAGTTCGAACCAAACTGGCTTGGTCCTTACATCATCACAATAGCATATGGATCTGGTGCATATCAGCTCTCAACCACAGAGGGTAAACCTTTGGAGGATCCTATCAACAACATGCACCTTCACAGATTTTACACATAGATCTTCAAAGTAACCTAATTCAAAAAATAAAAAATAAAAAAAACTCAAAAATACAAAAAAAAAAAAAATCATAAAAAAAAAAAAATCATTACCTGGTGAAAACCTGGCAAACAGGCGCCTTGTAACACAAAAAAAATAAATTGAAAAATAGAAAAAATCTTCATCCAATGGTGAAAACCACTTCGGTGGCGCCCTAGGCAAGTACCATGGTGAAAACTGGGTCACCAGCGCCATGCGTAGAGACATTGCTCCTCCCTCCTTCAGGATTCCATCTCATCCTTTCACTTTGCACACACTCACGACCTATTCATTCATAATAAACTTACCCATTCCCATCATGGCTTGTTATTGATCTACCTAAGATTGGTTCCCCATTCATAATAAACATTCATTTTCACCCCTTTTCATCCATAATAAATCAACTCCTATCTGTGGCTAAGACAAATCCTACGTCTAGTGATGGGTGTGGAACTGAGCGCATCACATGTTTTGAGGAGCACAGTTTCTTCCAGTTTTCTTCAGTCTATCCACACACAATCCATAATAAAGCAACACTTGCATCGCCAATCCTCAATAATGTTTTTCTTTCTCCGCAATAAAGTATCATTTTCATGGATTCAGCCAGTTTTAAATGAGACACAATAGCAACAATGGGCTTCAACAAATCAAATCTTTCAATAGACTTAGACAACATATGGTTCAGTGCTATCTATCCTTTTTGTGAAAGTAAACATCATGACCACAATCAAATAAGACTTATACAAGTGACAAGAGACACTAAACTTGAGGACTATAGTGGATGTTGGTCTCGAATCTTAGTTTTCTTTTGATTTTATCTTTTGGTGACATGTCTTTTAGCTTTTTCAGGATGTCTCTAACTAGAGATTCTATCTCCAGGATGTCTTTGACTAGAAAGGCAAGGATGGGGTATCATCACCTATTTTCTTTCCTATCTGTGGATTGTCTCTTAGTAATGCTATGACTTGTCCAAGGATATGAGGACACTGCGAGTCTAGTGTGAACTGGGGCATTCCTTGTTTGTAACTGTCTGATCTCCATGCAAACGGGTACAATGACTTTCTGGGTCGAACATATGCTTCGATTGTCATAACCCATTTTGCCATAATAAAGCTCAATGATGATAACGTACAAGAAGATCTTTCACTTTCATATCTTCTATCTTCCATCCCCCTTTCTTGATTGACTTCCATTGTCCTTCTTGAGTCCGTGTAGCCCGCTATCACACGACTGAGTATAATGACACGCCAAAAATATTTGCATTTCATGTAGCTGCACTTGCATTACCATATATTAAGCATTTCATACATACATATAGATATCACAATTGCATCACATCCTACACACAACACATATTAACACATTTTACATTTGCATTATCATATTCATCTGCATTTCATACAAGCACAATTGCATATGCATAACATATTAAAAACATAAAAAAATAAAAAATATTGCATTGCATCATATACATATTTGCATCCATAACATAAGCATCACATAGAAACATATATCATGAAACATCTCATCACATAGGTACACATGCATATAGTTGCCACAACAATGAATCATCTCATATATATATCTCAAAAAATCATGTGTCATGATACAATGATGTCAAAATCATATGGCTACAAAATCACCCGAAGGTGTCTACATCATAATACAAAATGGTATAAAACTGATACATAAGGAGCCCTCTAGGCTATGATGAACTCCCTCCCTTGGAGTTGCCTAGCCTCGATAGAGTCTGAGCCCTAGAAGGACCCGCCCCAAGATCATCTCTCATGTTCCCTTTGTTTGGTGGTGGTGGAGGACCCATAACCCCACCGCTGGACGCCTGTCTCCTGTCCCTCCCTCTAGTGGTCGTCACTATCTGCGACGGTCTACGAAAGCTCCTAGCCCACTACTCTGGTGGCACAGCCCCATAGTATAGGTCTCTCCAGTAGCCTATCTCTTCCCCGGCCCAAAGAACATAAGAATAACCAGCTCCTGTGTCCTCTGTCGCCTACCTCTCTGCCCTCAGTGTTGTCTCAGCCTCTGTATAGTGCTGGATGGCCTGATCCCTCTCCCGCTCTATGTCCCTTAGTTGTCTCTTGAGCCTAGTTGTATCCCTCTCTAGATACTGGATCTCATTTGCTTGTCCCTGGAAGATCTCCATCAACTCCAATAGCTCATCCTCCTTCTCTCCCCCTGTACCTGTGGTTGCTCATGCCCCTGTACCTGTGGCTGCCCCTGCCCCTGTCCTCGTCCTTGTACCTGCCTGGGACACTATGTTGCTGGCACCTATAAAGGCAATCCACCTCTGCCTCTCACCACACGAGCCTGCTCTCCTCCCTACCCTCTCTCTACGGAACCACTCTCCTCTCTCCTATCACACCCCGCCTCCTCCGTCAGCCTCTATCCACACCATCTCCATCATCATCCTCATCCCCCCCCATCTCCATCTATCTGTCCCCCTGGATTTGTCAATTGAGGAAATGGATGCTCGGCCCAATATGCAGTATACTCTGCATCCATCCCTGCATCCTCTATCTCTTGCCACATATCCCAAGGCAAGGGAGTCATCTCCACCAGCTGGATCACTGCCTGATCATAAGACAATAACGGCCCGAAGTGTGCCTGATCTCTCACTATCTGAGCATACATCCCAGAACCCTGTGGCATCCACTGAATCTTGTCGAACTACCTACAAACCCTATCAACCAATTGCCTCTCCAGTACATAGGGCGTCTGCCCAATCAGATACCTGCTCCTAAAGGTGTATGGCAGCTCCACTATGTCATCCTCCCACTCCTTGCACTCTCGGTATGGCCTCCATACCACAGTGTCAATCTCACTGATGACCCTGCGCCAATGCTCCAGTCTCCTGATCCGCAGCTACGAGATAATCATGTCATATAAGTGAACAAAACTACGCCCATGGCCCCTGCCTCTGAAATGTATCGATCGGGTCACCGACAGATGCTCATAAGCCCATACCTGTAATAATGTCACTCCGCAACCCAATTCTACGGATCCATGGTATACAAACTGATGAAGCTCATAATACAAGTGTGTCAGCATGCACGATCCTGAGGCACATCTAGTATGCTGTGTCACCAGTGTCTCCAATGTGCTCCCCCAGCCCACAGCCAACCCTCGTGTCGCCCTATCTAGACACAGGAACCCACTGATCACTCCTGCCAGTATTGATGGTAGTGCTAATCCTGTCCATGTCATGGTATCCCAAGCCACATGTCCTGCCCTCATCTCCAATCCCGGATCTTGAAACACTCATCTTAGGGAATCCATATCTTCGTCTCGATCATAGGGAAGAAACTCCCCATCAATCGGTATCCACAGTATCCTATACACATCCTCTAAGGTGACTGTCATCTCACCCATCAGCAAATGGAAAGTGCAAGTCTCTGAGTGCCATCTCTCAACTAGCGCAGTCAGTAACCCCATGTTCACCTGAAACTCAGGCACATACAAAATGAATTGCAAACCCATAACCTCAATGGCTGCTCTGTCCTCATATGTCAGCTCCGGTCGTAAACTCTGAGTCGATGGGAATCTCTCCTGTGACTCCAGCATAGGTAAGTACTCTTGTAGTTAAGCAAATCAATCATGTCAGTCATAGTGGCATTCCCTGTTCATCACAAAATGATGCTTATTATCTTAAGTGCTTATGATACTCTATCCTAGTGACACTCACTGTTCATCACAAAGTGTTGCTATTTATCCTAGTGGTACTCCCTGTTCATCACAAAGTACTACGTGTTTTTGCACTCCCTGTTCATCACAAAGTGCTGCTCATATTAGTACTCCCTGTTCATCACAAAGTACTATGTCTTGGTACTCCCTATTTATCACAAAGTGCCTTGATCTATCCTATCCTAGGGCCTCTGCTTGAGTGTATCCTCTTGAGTAGTTTCCTGATTGGCAACGTATGTTCTATCACAGGATTGTCAATCCTAGCCCTATCTGCTATTCTAGTCTTCCCTAGAGGACCTACTTGAGTGTATCCTCTCAGCAGCTTATCCAATCGACAGCGTATGTTCATCACAGAACTATTGATTTGGCCTAGAAGACACAAACGCACCTTCATGACATAAATGCACTTACATATTGCACAAATGCGCCTACTCTGCACAGACGTGCCTAAAATACACAGACATGCCTATGCTTTGCATAGACGCACCTGCTTTGCACAGACATGCCCACACAACACAAACACACCTGAACAATGCAGACGTGCTCGCATTGACATAGATGCCTTTTCCTGCACAGATGTGCTTGGCACAAACACATACGCGCCTAGCTAACCTAGACGCGCTTGACACTAGCACCGACGTGCCTCGATGTTTTTTGACCTTGTTTGACATACCTAAATGCGCATTTATTTCTCTACCTAGCATGCATTAAGAACAACATTTATTGCAACAAAGTACAAAGAGGTTTTGCGGTACTCACCGGCTCTCCTGCATCTGCTGGCCTCTGAAATCGGCGAACGCGATCGAATCTGTGAACCAATGCCATCGCTGCTGACTGCTGCTACTCTATTGTCTCTCTACACTCTTATCTCTTGGATGTGCAGATGACAATGAGGATGTATTCCCCTCGTGGTCTATTTTATAGACTAGCCTATCCCTAGCCCTAGTCTCCCGTGTCAGTCTTCATTATCCCATGACTCTGTCACTCTATCCTATCTAGCCAGTCCATTCTAGCCTTTCTTTCTTATCGAGAGATTGTCTGCGATCTTTCTAGACATTTTCATCCAACCTCTCGAGGAGGCATATCATTCCCATCTTGGGGTAACTTTGTATCAGTTCATCTTATCTTCTTTGAAACAACGCGACAAGCTGCATTGTCTCAAAGAGGGGCAAAATGTAGACACCTAAAATTGTCATGTCTAATTAAATAAATATCTTTATTTATTTAATTACTTTAGCCTAATTCTTCTATTAATTAAATAAATCTTTATTTATTTAATTAATTCATTTATCCTCTTCTAACCTTATTTCTCATTTAAATAAATACATTTATTTATTTAAATTATCCTTTTTCTAAATTAAATAAATACTCTTATTTATTTAATTGATCCCACTTCTTCTATTAATTAAATGAATCTTTATTTATTTAATTAATTCATTAACCTTTTCTACCCATGACACATGTCATTCATCTCTTAATTCATACACTACCTACCCTCTTATTATTTTATTATTTCCTCTACCTACCCTCTAATCATAGCTGACCATTTATCTTTTACACCTCTTAATCTTATCCCTCCATTTCTTATAGTGTCTTCTATATAAGGAGATGCTTTCTTCATTATTAACCCTGATCAATTGACTATTCAACTACGCTTTTGAACTTTCATATGCGATCAAGCCTATTTACAACCACATTTTTGTTCTTTGTTGAGCTCTTGTGCACATATAAAATCTGAGAGCAAATATATCAAGCAAGATCAATGGAGATAGGAAGAATGGAGATCCAAACCCTATTGGACATGTGATGGTATAATCTTTGTGATTTCATTTGATTTTCATTGTCTTAGGTAACCTTCATATGTTATGGTGGATCTTTGTTGTTGTTAGGCTAGGGTTTTGTGGTTGAATCTATTTAGTCTCTCAATATTGTTGTTATCCATTTTCACCATATACACCTATTATGTCATAATTTAGGTTCTAAATTATATATATTGAATATTTAAGACATGTACTTAATTTCATGTGATAGGTCCTTTAATATCACATAATATATTTGTCTTAAGGGGAGTTAAGTATATTAACTGTGAAATGTTTTTGCATACATGGTCATATTGATTTTAATAATAAGGCCTATTAGGACTATTACATTGATTATAGGTCTTAAATGTGACATAAATTTATAACCTATTACATGTTGAATAATTTAGGTTCTATTTATATGATTTCATGTATGCAAAAACATTTCAGATTAGGAGGTCTATTATGCAATAATAGGTCTTAAATATACATGCACATGTGACAAATTATAGTCCACCTACATTATGGTCCATAACAAATTAATATGAGGTCACCTTTATCGTATGCATGCATCAAAATATTTGTACTTTTAATTTTCAAATTTGGAATTTCTAATTTATCAAAATTTTATTTTATGTGTTAAATGAGTGCTCAAAATTAGAGATTGAGGTTTTCAAAATAACTCATCAATATTTATTTCCTCTTTATATGTTTATGTTTATTTGTTATATTAGCACAAAACAAAATTTAACCTTAACACTAGACGTAAGGAATAACATAAATTAAACGATAATAATAAACTAATTATAATTCTTCATGTGTAAATCTAGAATTAAACATCAGAAAAAAATTAAATTAAAATAATTATCTTCTTGAAATATTAAAATTACTGAACAAAATTTAACTCTAACTCTAAACCTACTTGCACAAGTTAAATTTAAATTTGAGCCCTAATCCTAACCTGAGAACAAATTGAACTTTAAACCTAAACAAGTAATTTAATTAGAGTTATAACAGTAAGGTCCTGAAAGTAATTAAAATTAATAAGCCAAATTGAACGGGCTAATTTTAACACAAAGCTTTAAGCCAAATTCACCCCTATTCTTAAACCTAATTGAATAATCTAGATTAATTTGAACCTTACACTAACTCTTAAATTATGTGCAGAATGGGCTCGAGAAGAAGGGAGTTCTGAAGCGAGAGTCGAGGAAAATGAACCTGTTGAAGAACACAATATAGTTGATGAACATAGGGAGGAGATTGTCCAAGTTGAACCAATGGAGACCTTTGAAGGAGAAGGGTCAGGCTCCTTACCTCCTACCATTGATGTGGATGAGCATATTGTGGATCTAGCTAAACAGGTGAAGAGAAATATTTCTTATAAAAATTTAGATCATTTACTTGAAATGAATGTGGATGAGTTGAAACATCTTAGTGAAGAACCTAGACATACTAGAAGGAGGTCAATGAATAAAAGTGGAAAAGAAATAATGTCTCATTTCAACAATCTTGATACTACACTAGAAAAAGCTCAATTGTTATCAATTGTACTTACTCATAAAGACTTAATAGATCCAATGAAATTGTTGGGTATAGATACAACAAGTCAAAAGAGGAAAACTTCTCAGCTACAAAAATCTATTGTTGATAATGTTAAGAAAGGTTTGGTGAACATTGGTAAAAAATCTAGAAACCTAGATAAGAACATTTCAAGAAGAGTGATGTTGACATCTTTAGTAAATGAAAGATTGCCTAAAAAAAGTCAAATCTCTTCACTGTCATCTGAGTTTGGTTTTAGTAGAAGGAAAATATCTAAATATGTTAAAAGGAGAAAGATTTTAGATGATACTACCTCAGAAGGGAATTGGACAATTATGTGTAGAGCTCCTCGTTCTAATAGAATTGAAGATGTTGTTAGGAACTTGGTGACAAGTTTTTGGAATGATAATACTCGTCCTTCATCAAATAGTAGAGATGTTATCAAGCAAAGGATTGGTCCTGATCGTTATGATCTCCATGTAAAACAATGGATAGACACAACAAAACATGAATTGTATGTGTTGTTTACTAAAACAAACCGTCATATAAAGATTGGACAAACCATGTTTGAATGGTTAAGGCCATATTATGTGAAGTTAAACAAAGTTTTTGAAACTTGTTGTTGTTGTTATCACATCGAATTTGACTTGTACTATTAGGTGTTTCGAAAGATTAGAGAAGATAGTGATGGTTATGAAAATTCTCCTCCTAAACAAACAAGTCAATTCATAGCATCCATCTTATGTGATAAATCAGATGATAATGCAACCGGTCAAATAAATTGCATAAGAGGAATTTGTGGAACATGCGGGGACTTGGCTAAATTGCCTTTGAGAGATGAAGATACTGACACGAGGAAGATGGTAAATTCCAAGAGTTACACATACAAAAAATTTGAAACAAAATTTGGAAAGGAATCTACAAGGCTAGATTATGTAGAAGAGGAAATACCTATTGGAACATTTATGGAAAATTTTCGTAAGTTGATAAAACCATACACATGCCATGGTTTTTTTGCCAAGTGGCAAGCAGAACAATTTAAAAGATTAAGAGACACTTTCCCACTTGGAACTATTCTATCTGTAGTTGACTTCATAGAGAATTACTCTTTTGCACATCAAAAAGAGATTCAATCAGAGTATTACTTTTCAAAGAAAATCACTATTTTGGTGCATGTGTGTTATCGACATGCATAGATGAATTTTGATGGTGTTGATAGTACATTTGAAAATCGTGTCATTAAGAAAGAGTACCACTTCTATATCAGTGATGATAAGGAGCATGACACACTTTTTGTACAACATTTCTTTAAGAAGTTTTTTGAATATTTGAAAGATAGAGGCATAACAATAGTTAAACATTTTTTTTGGTCTGATGGATGTGCGACACAATTCAAATCTTCGAGGCCATTTTATGCACTATGTAGATATCATCGAAATGACAAAATACCACATGTTTGGAGTTTTTTTGAGAGTGGTCATGGAAAGGGTAAACATGATGGTGCATGAGCTTGTATCAAATGTGCTCTAAGAAAGCATCAAATAAAGTACACAAGAGATCATATAGAAGATGCACATGATGTTGTTGAATGGTGTGAGAAACACTTTGAGCAATCTAATTATCTTGGGGAATCATCATCGAGAAATACAGACCCATTCCATATAGAGTGTTTTTGGAGATAACTAGTACGTGTTCTCTTTTAGTGTTTTATTTAATTTTTTTTAATCTTTTAAAAAATACATGTTCCTAGTTCAAATGTTTCAATTTAACAACTTGATCTACATGTACATTCTTGTACACATGTACATTTTGCAGATGTGGATAGAAAATCAATGCATGGATGCAAGAGCATGGAGAGGACAAGATCTTTGCATTGTGTCATGAGTACAGATAATCGCCCATGGACATTATACACTAGGGATTATTCATGTTTTTGTTTTGAATGCATTTTTGAAAACTATGTTGATTGCAAGAACCAAGAGCTTGGATATGTTAGTGAATGGAAAATGGTGCCACTAGATGTTTTTGACACATACGAGGATTCAAATGAGGATGAAAACTTTGAAGACATTCCTTTGATTTCTGGTGATTACGATCATATTTTAGGATTGATTAAAAAAGGTACATATGACGTACACATGTAAATATTTCCTTAAAAATGACATGTAACTTAGAATTTATTTAACTTGTGTCAAATTGCAGGAGATATTTTTGTAGTCATAGCAGAAGGTGGAAATATAGAAGGTGTTAGTTATTATTTATTGTGTTGCATAGAAGAGAGAAAGAAGTTATTGAAATCCGAGATGAGTGATGGAATGTCATTTCCCACAAGTTTGAGTTCTGATTTGAATATGTACATGTACAAATTGCTTACGTGGAAATTTTTAATTTCTCACATTTCTTATATACATGTACATGCAGGCTCAGTTGTAGTGCAAGGGACATATTTCAAACAAGTTAAAATTGTTCAACATGGGATTCATTTCACTGAATACCAAATTGAAAACAAGGTATATCAGTATAGTCACTTGGTCATTGTTGTTGGCCTAATTCTTCAAACAGTTCCACGTCGAGGGCGGTCTCAAAAGTGGAGACTAGATAGTGAAGATCATGACAAAATGTTAAGTGTTATTGAAGAGCATTCTAAACCACTTGATGTGGTATGAACTATATATATTTAGTAATCCAAAGTTAATTCAAGTACATGTACATGTTTAAATGCATGTTTAATTTGTATGTATAAGGTACTGTATCTAATCCTAAATGCATTTAATTTGTAAGGACCACTAGTTAAAATAATTTAATTAAAAAATGCATATTTAAATTAGAATGTAATATGTACATTTGTAAAATTGATATAATATGGAATTAGGACATGTGTAATTAGGACCTATTAAGTTTAGTTTGTTCATTTGACACATACTTTTTTGTTTGAACATGTGCACGTGATATATATATAATCCAGTCCAGTCCATCGAACATAAAGTACATATATAATCTAACATGTATGTACATGTGCACATGGAATATATAATCTAACACATGTACATGTGCATGAAATATATAATCTCTAGTCTAAACTTCATATCACATGATGCAACAAATATATATAATCCAATCAAACACAACGGAGATATAAAGTATAATCTAGTCTAAACTTCATACATGATGCATGAAATATATATAATCCATATAAATCACAAACCAGGTATAAAGTATAATCTACTCTAAACTACATACATGCATGAAATATATATATATATATATATATATATATATATATATATATATATATATATATATATATATATATATATATATATATATATATATATATATATATATATATAATTTGATCAAACACAAACAAGGTATAAAGTATATAATCTAGTCTAAACTCCCTATACATGCATGAAATATATATAATCTGATCAAACACAAACTAGGTATAAAGTATAATCTAGTCTAAAATTCATGTACGTGCATGAATATATATATAATATGAAAGTATATAAAAAGATAAATGTAAATGAGCTATAAAGTCTGGAGCAAATCAACAAGGATCATGTCGGCTATGAACTGAGCGACCATCTGAGGGAGAGTCCTGCAAAAGTAGAATTTATTTAAATATTAAATATAATATATCTCTCTCTAGACGTGCATGTACATCAAATCCAAGTAGAGTTAAATAAAAATTTAAATATAAATTGTAACGTGCATGTATACATACATGTACATATATGTACCAAAAACCATAACTAACCTGTCCACTAACAGCATCTAAAGAATCTCTCCTACGCACACGCTCAAAGCTCAAGGAAGGAGCGACATGAGCTAACTATCAATTTAAGGATTAGTCCATGATCAATTTAAATGATCTACAAATTAAAACTTAGAACTAGATTATTTATTAAACATGATCTATATATATATATTTATCCTACAAATTCACAACATGTATACATATCTTCTAAAAATTTAAACGCACATGTACATGTACGTACCTGTGTATCACCTGGAGTAGGTTGTATAGTCTGAGCATGTCCCGTGATCATATCAACAACATAACTCATGCCTGCATATCTCTCCTAGCTGTACGTATCACTGAGGAGTGTAAGCGGCTAACTAGATGAGTGGGCATCGTGGATGAAGTGTCTGACTGTAGTAGCATGTCCATAAACCTAGTATGGCTCAAATCTCTCAGCTACTCCTCAAATGAGTCCAAACCCTCATCTATGATATGGACCTGATCAACTCGTATCTCCTCCTCAAATGGATCCAAGAGGCCCTCATCTAATCAGCTCATATCACTGTACTGAAAAATAGTAGCAATGTCGGGCAAGGGGGGATCCTTCTGTGGAGGATCAACATCATCAATGTGTGGCTCCTGATCAGGAGCCTGTGCAGGTGGATCTTGATCAGGAGCCTGCGAAGGTATATCCTAGGATGCCATCTATCTAGGTACATGTCATAAAGTTAAATAAATACGTAAGCAGAGAGAGAGAGAGAGCATTTTCATGAGAGAGAGAGAGAGAGAGAGATTATACATATAAATCTTCATGAGAGAGAGAGAGAGATCATTTTCATTTTCAAAAAATACATAAAAAATTCAAATATTTCAGAGAGAGAGAGAGATAACATATATTTTAGAGAGATAGAGAGATCTAACACGTGTATATTTAAATCTTTGAAATACATAAAAAATTCAAGAACATGATATATAACATGGAATGCAACAAGTCTCTAAATTTTTTGACAAATTTTTTGTAATTGAACTAAATATCTAAAAAACAAAAGAGGTCATTGTATTTTTGTAATTTGGGCCCATATGATTATAAAAGTATTAAATGTGCAATATGTGATCTTAAGGGGAATGTCATACGACCCCTTAAGACACTATGTGATGGACTAAGGGGTATTTCATTCACATACAACCCCTTAAGACACTATGTGATGGACTAAGGGGTATGTCATTCACACTAGGATTTTATAAGGGGTCATATGCGGTTCTAAGGGGTCACGTATGTGTTATAACACATGCGTGACCCCTCAGGACCACATATGACCCCTTAGGACAATTTCATATGTACAGTAGGATGCTATAAGGGGTCATATGTGACCTACTAAGGAGTAACACATGTGTTAATGCATGCGTGACCCCTTAGGACCACATACGACCCCTTAAGACACTATGTGATGGACTAAGGGGTATTTCGTTCACACTAGGATTTTATAAGGGGTCATATGTCGTTCTAAGGGGTCACGCATGTGTTATAACACATGTGTGACTCCTTAGGACCACATATGACCCCTTAGGACACTATGTGATCCTAAAGGGAATGTCATATGTATAGTAGGATGTTATGAGGGGTCATATGTGACCTACTAAGGGGTCACGCATGTGTTAATGCATATGTGACCTCTTAGGACCACATACGACCCCTTAAGACACTATGTGATGGACTAAGGGGTATTTCATTCACACTAGGATTTTATAAGGGGTCATATGCGGTTCTAATGGGTCACACATGTGTTATAACACATGCGTGACCCCTTAGGGCCACATATGACCCCTTAGGACACTATGTGATCCTAAAGGGAATGTCATATGTACACTAGTATGTTATATGCGATCCTTTGTGATGGACTAAGGGGTATGTTGTTCACACTAGGATTTTATAAGGGGTCATATGCGGTGCTAAGGGGTCACGCATGTGTTATAACACATGCGTGACCCCTCAAGACCACATATGACCCTTTAGGACACATAAGGAATGTCATATGTATAGTAGGATGTTATAAGGGGTCATATGTGACCTACTAAGGGGTCACACATGTGTTAATGCATGTGTGACCCCTTAGGACCACATACGACCCCTTAAGACACTATGTGATGGACTAAGGGGTATGTCGTTCACACTAGGATTTTATAAGGGGTCATATGCGGTTCTAAGGGGTCATGCATGTGTTATAACACATGCGTGACCCCTCAGGACCACATATGACCCCTTAGGACACTATGTGATCCTAAGGGGAATGTCATATGTACAGTAGGATGTTATAAGGGGTCCTATGTGACCTACTAATGGGCCATGCATGTGTTAATGCATGCGTGACCCCTTAGGACCACATACGACCCCTTAAGACACTATGTGATGGACTAAGGGGTATGTCATTCACACTAGGATTTTATAAGGGGTCATTTGCAGTTCTAATGGGTCACGCATGTGTTATAACACATGCGTGACCCCTCAAGACCACATATGACCCCTTAGGACACTATGTGATCCTAAGGGGAATGTCATATGTACAATAGGATGTTATAAGGGGTCATATGTGACCTACTAAAGGGTCACACATGTGTTAATGTATGTGTGACCCCTTAAGACACTATGTGATGGACTAAGGGGTATGTCGTTCACACTAGTATTTTATAAGGGGTCATATGCAGTTCTAAGGGGTCACGCATGTGTTATAACACATGTGTGACCCCTTAGGACCACATATGACCCCTTAGGACACTATGTGATCCTAAAGGGAATGTCATATGTACACTAGTATGTTATATGTGATCCTCTATGGTCCTAAGGGAACGTATAGTGTCATTAGGGCATATGTGATCTTAAGGGCTCATGTTGTGCATGTAATAGGATGTGAAAATGGGTCAAATTGTAGAGGATTTATTTTGTCTAATTTGTTTTAATTTGTTATCTAAATTTTCTAATATTTTTTAAAATTAAAATTTATTAATTTTTCTAAAGTTTAATTTATTATATTTATGTTTGTGACATTTTTCTAATTTTCTTTTTTTGCTAATGTTTTTCTAAGTTCCGATTTACTACCTTAGTTTTCTATGTTTTTTATAACAATTTTTTAAAATGTTGACAAAAAAATACATATATACAGTTATGTAATTTAAAAAACAGATTGACACATTTAAGTCAAAACATTAAATTATCAAACATTTTTCTAAAATAATGAAAAACAATAAATTATCAAACATTTTTCTAAAATGTTGAAAAACAATAACTATATACAATTATTTAATTAAAAAAATAAATTAACAAACAAATTATTTATTAATTTAATAAAAAAAGACATTATTAAAACAAACAAAGGGTTATTTTGTGCACCTGATATAATAAAGGTCGAAAACTAAAATATGAAAGATGCTAGCTACTGCATACAAAGCTCAGTGACATGATGCTGACGACTGGTTCGATCCAACCCCCACTAGACAGAAAAAGACAAGTTTGAAAATGACTCTTTAACTATCACATTCGCTATTTATAAATGTTTTAAAAAAACCTAACTGAAAAAGGGTTCGAGCGAAGGGGGGGTTCGCCCGAACCCCTTAAAATAATAATATTATAGTGGGTTCGCTCGAACCCAAAAACCACTCGTGGTTCGAGCGAACCCACGACCGCAACAAGGTTCGCTCGAACTCCGAGGGGTAGTTCAAGCGAACACGCCTATTTTGCTCGAACCCCTCAAAAATTAAACTTCCCACTTTCGCCAAATTCCTTTGTTGGCGAAAGTGGGAACCAACTTGGTGAATTCACCCAAGCACCTTCCTATGACTCTTGACCTTTGTCAACACTGTATCTGATTCCAATTGTTATCTTGTCATATATTGATACAACAGTAGTGATCCAATCTTTCATATCGGCAACGACATGTTCTTCCATGTTGCCTTCATCACTGAGGGGGTGAATGATAAATTCAGTATATTACTCCTCCTAAGATCCAACATCTCCTTAAGGCCTTAGGAGATATCACCTGTGCAATGAGTGCACAGTGTCAGTCCATTGTCTTCTTTCTTCATACCTTCTTGGTCTCATTCTTCTTCCCATTTTCAGGCTTGGGAGAAGGTCTTTCCTTCTTCTATTGATGGGTCCTTCCATTTCTTGATTCTCCATCACATCCAGAAGTAGTGCTATAGTAGCACACAACATCCATCCCAACTTCATGTTTGGGGAATCTCTTGACATACAGGTTTGACCATCGTCTTCTGGTCATGTTGTTGTGACTGGCAACCAAAATCGATGGACCTCTTGCTCCTGCAGGGACATTTATCCTTTGGTTCCATGCAGGTCTTTGACTTCCATATGCTCTGTATTCCCCTTTCTATAGAGCATAGTTATACTGTCCTCCATGTGACTACAGGTTCCTCTTCCTACACTCAAACTCTCTATGGCCACATCCATTGCAGTTATAACATACAACAATAGATGGATTGTTTCTAGCATAACGGAGAGAGGGGACATGCATGTATATGCTTCTCGATACATTTTTCTCATGTGCATGATGTCCATGAGATCCTATATTATTCTTTCTAGATCTCTTTCTACATTCCTCTTCCCTATGGCCATAAGCATTACATGCAAAGTAGTAACCAGTAAAGGATGGCATATGACTTACAAATTTATTTTGCCATACATGAGGAGATCTTACCAGTTTAGCATATCCATTTCTTCCTCTTTGAGAATGGATCCTTGGTTGTCCATTTTGTGTATCTCTTCCATCTAGTCTTTTCTTCTCCCACACTTTCTTTGCCCTGTGGGTGGTAGAATTTCTTTGTCCTCTGCCAGTAGGAGGTCTTCTTTGCTGCTTCCTCATTTTCTTGCTTCTGGTGAAGTTGTCTTCTCCCATCTTCCCTTTACTTTTGGGATTTGCTTTGTTCCTTCTTCTTGTAGCACTGGTCTTCATTCTTGTCTGCAAGTCTTCACCAGTTGTCCTTAGGTCAACCTTCTTTCGGGGAGCATTTCTGACTGTGAAGGTCTGTCCCTTGTTCTCTCCATTTGAGGAGACAAACTAAATGTCATTGTGGGGGAGATTGTTGCTGGTGGAGTATTCACCGGCACTACTTCCTAATCCTTCAGTGTCCTTGGCATGCTTTTGCTTCTTCAACATTTTGTCCAAGGCATCACTGCTGCTATCAAACCAGATTCTTACCTTGAGCTCATCTTGACACTTCTTAGGGTCATTTTGGAGAATCTCCATTTCTCCAAGCCGCTTCTGATATTCTTTGTCTTTTACCTATAGCTCAGAAGCTAGATCACTACACCGGCACTCCCTGGTGTCTTCCTTGTGAGTCATCATCTCTGAGATGCTTTTCTCAGATTCTTCAAGGCATTTGATCAACCATTTTTGCTCCACTATATCAGTATTCTTGCATAGCTTGTATTCCTTGCTTACTCTGTTGAGTTTTTCAAGTGCATTTACAAGCTCTCCTTTAAGGTCAACTTCTTCTTCTTCTTCTTCTTCTTCTTCACTTTCACTATCAAATAGATCATGCCGGTGGGAGTGATTTGCATGATCAGTCTCAGATGTGTGCCTCTTATCTTCTGATTCTTGATCTATGAAGAGGTGGGTTCCTTCATCATCATTGTTGCAGCTGCTAGTAGATTTGCCTTCATCATCTACAGATACATGAGATTCATTTCTCATCATATCATCACAAGCCAGTTCTGCAGTAGTAGGCTCATTTCCATAGAGCTTCTTCAATCTCTCCCATAATATTTTTGCTGATTTACATCTATCCATCTGTGAGGAGACATCATCTATTAACCCACAGAGAATAGCCTTCATAGCTTCTTCATTGCACAAGCATCTTCTTTCTTCTTCAGATCCGGTGGGAGGACTGACATTCCTAGGGAGACCATTAATAACCGACATCCACACATCAAACCCTAGAGAGGATAGGTAGACATCCATTCTACAACTCCAAATAGAATAGTTTGAACCATCAAACACAGGAGCAGGGATTAATACCAAACAATTCATTGTATCCTTAAGCCAAAATCTACCCAAGCTGGAGAAAAAATTGTATGACTAGGAACCCATGCTCTGATACCAATTGTTAAACACAAGGTACCACTGAGAGGGGGGCGAATCAATGATATTCAACTTTTCCCTTTAACAACCTAGATGTGTATACCGGTTATGGGATCTAACACAATGCAAACTTACCGGTTAGTGGGGAGATAGAAATATAAATGCAATCACACACAAAGGGCCATCACATAACACTAGCATGTATGAGGAAAACCCAAGATGAGAAAAACCTCGGTGAACAATGTTGCTGGAGTCTACCGCTCCAATCTAGCCCCACAATAAAAAACTATTACAATGTTTAGGGCACCAACCCAAGGAGCACCAACCCCTCACTTATTTATGGGCTACAACCCAAAGGAGCTACAACCCCTGCATCAAGCTACAACTTAGTGATCATAATAAAACATCAATTACAAAAGTAGTTATCTTGTTACAAGTGAATCTTCTAACCATTTCATATACCTTATTCTGTTGGCGAGATACCTTCTCTGCTACACCGGTACTCTTCTCCTGCTGCTCTCATCTACTGCTTCACTACCGGTAAACTCTATCAGTCCACCTCTACTCTCCTTCTGCTCTGTTGGATCTCCTTCTCACTGCTCTTCTCTTCACTGGTACTACACTCTGTTGGTTCACTGTCTGCCTTCTCTACATCTCTCTTCACTTCTGCTCTGTCGGTATAACCACTATCGGTTTTGCACTGCTACCGGTTGAACACTAGAACTTGGTTCTCCCTCTCCTTTGTTCTCTTCTTAGATGGTCATTGAGCACTTTGACTAATTTTCTCTCACTTCCAGAAGTAACACTCACTTACTTCTCAGCAACTCTATCCTCTTCTCTTCAGCAACACAACTGTCTCATCCAGCGACAACCATCTCTAATTTTGGCTCACATATTTATAGACTGGTTTTCTCACTAAAAATTGACTCAAACTTAGGGTGGTTAGGGTTTCCTCACTTACCTCGAGGAAAACCAAATCCAATCAGATCTTTCTTGATCTGATTACCTAGACAGCTTTTTTCTCATCATCCCCATTGTCTTGCCTTCTTGATCACGCCTTCTATCTTTGGCAATCTGTTTTTTACCTTGTCGGCAGATCTCTTGGTCAAGCACCTAGATTGGTCTTGCTATTTCCTTCATCTGCCTCGATCTTCTCAATCAATCACTCTTAGGTGTGTCATAGTTGTCCTCTAGACCTCAAGCCACAAACCTCTGCAACGGCTCTGCATCATGTCTCGTGATTTGTGGGATCTTCCATTAATGTTGAACGACTCTGCAACTACTCCGTCGGTGTTCATTCCATCTACCATTGCATGCAAGTCTACCACCTTGACTCCATGTGGCATCCATGTCGACCAACTGCCAGCTTGGATTCATGTCGGTCCAGTTAGGATCACTGACCAAACCCTCTACCGGTTCATCTTTTTTGTCGGTTTACTAACCCTGCCGGTTAAACCCTCAAACTAGTTTGTCATCAACCTTGCACTCTGCTTCTCTTCCAGTGAACTAATCAAATGGTCAGCACTCTTGCTAACCTGTATTATTCACATCTTCACCAGATGGGGAGTCTTCCACATCTGCACCTTGTACTTATGTGACTTCCTTGTTTGTGCAGTATATCTTCAAATAGGCACATGTGATCCAGTGTTGGCACATTCACTGTTAGTCATTGCTTCTCATGATGATTACATCTTCATCCGGTGGGAGTCCTACTATTCAGCAACCTCACAACAGATTTGTGATCAGTACTTTCTTCTCCTCCAGTGTTGATGTGATTCAGGTAACATTCTGCCTCTTCATCACAAACAACAGCTCAAGCACCTTGGCCCTCCAGCTTGTACACCAGTCATCAGCTTTGCATGCTAACAACCACTCACTTGGTTGATCCGTCTTCTCCTTATCAACACATCACTTACCAATTGACATCCTTTCCTTACTGGTGATATATTGTACTAGTACCGATCACCTTACCAACTCATCCACATAAGTCAGGCACTAACTTGTGTACCGGTGACTCCAGTGGTCATTCATCCTTACCTTACTGGTGTCTTGCAACACAAGGTGATATCAAAGATATCTCAACCTGTACTCCTCCTTGACAGTGTTGCACATATATCTCTTCTACCGGTAGACATCCCATACCAGTTGACATCAATGACAACACAATGGCAACAAAAAGTCCTAACATTGTAACTTCATTCACCCTAATGGTGTGAACTCAACATAAGACATATATTCTTACACATGGAAGTGGTGGGTTATCAAGGTCAAGGTCATCCATAGCTCTAAATACACCAATATTCTATATTCTATTTGGTAAATCAAAGGCTTTGTACTTTATACACCAATATTAGAGGGATTTAATTCTCTCCTCTTGTATAATATCTCTAATTTCTAAATGAGACCTTCAAAACATGAATCTTCATTAAGAATTAGCCATTGACATAGTCAAATTACTGTAGATTTGATAACTATTTTCCTATTATTCCACAACATGACATAATAGGACCAATTATGGACCTATTATGGCATGTCATGGTATAATAGGATATATTATGCCATCATGTTATATTAAGGCATGCCATGGCATAATAGGAATATAGTATGTTGGCATAATAGGACACATTATGCCATGATGGCAAATTATATTCCTATTATGCCATGTCATGGTATGACATGACCAACTATGGACCTATTATGCATGGCATAATAGGGCACATTATGTCATGATGGCATAATATGTCCTATTATGCCATGAAATTACATAATAGGTCCATAGTTAGTCCTGTCATACCATGACATGGCATAATAGGTCCTATTATGCCATGACATGCCATAATAGGTCCTATTATGCCATTAAATGGCACAATAGGACCGTTTATGCCATGTCATGGCATAAAGGTCATATTATGGTCCTATTATGCCATGTCATGGTATGATAGGACTAATTATGGACATATTATGCCATGTCATGGCATAATAGAACCTATTATGCCATTATAAAAAATGTTGCATGTTGCACCATGTTGTCTCAAAAATGTAATCCTGACATCAAAAACCAGACTAGAACTATCAAGATCTTTCCATTAAGATATGTTAGTTTTCTCACCAATCACATCACCATCTACATGCAAGATAGTCAATGAATTCATGAAATCCATAGTGAAAACTACTGAGACATCAAGAGACTTTACTTGTAGTAAGATTTGATCCACTATAGTAAAATTCAAACGGACTTTGAATCTTTCAATATTAAATTTGTGAGACTTGGGTTAAATGTTTCTAGGAATTATTTTTTTAGGTATTGGGCATTTCAACCAATAAATGAAAAAATTTAACCACTTCTAGCAAGCCACCATTCCAATTCTTGAATTCACATATGTACCAAAATTATTCTTAATCCTCATTAGGCAATACAAAAGTTACCACTATTAGTTATTGGTACCTTTCTAGTGCCTTGGATCATTTTTAGGTGACCGTGCGGCCTTTTGGGCTATTCTAGTGGGTTATGGGAAGTCAAAAAAATAGGCGAGATATTTTAAATTTCATGGATTAGACAAAATCCATAATTAAAACCACAATTTGAGCTACTAGACATTGGGGTAACTAAAAATTCATTTTAGAAGAGAGAAATCCAAATGTATAACCTTAAGTAATTAACATTACTCTTCAAATTTTAGATATCAAAGTTTATGCTTGATTCATACCTAGTACCATTTCAAAGGAAATTCTAATTCTCAAACTTTGATGGGAAATATTTAGCAAGTTATCAGGTGAAAATATTTAGAAGGAATCAAGCAAAGAGAAATAAGGTGGGAGGATGGATGAAAATTTGACTTAAAAAAATAATGAAAGAATCAATAGAGAGAGAATTAAGCATAACTTGAATAAGTTTTAGATGGAGAGAAGTTTGACAACTCAAAAAAGAAGCAAGGATGACAATTTTTAGAAGGTAGGTTATTGAAATGACAAGGATGACAAGGATGATAAGGAACAAGTAGCTAGGTTAAGGGACGATTATGGCATAATAGATCCTGTTATGCCATGACATGCCATAATAGGTCCTATTATGCCATGACATGCCATAATAGGTCCTATTATGCCATGACATGCCATAATAGGTCCTATTATACCATGAAATGGCACAATAGGACCGTTTATGCCATGACATGCCATAATAGGTCCTATTATACCATGAAATGGCACAATAGGACCGTTTATGCCATGTCATGGCATAAATGTCCTATTATGGTCCTATTATGCCATGTCATGGTATGATAGGACCAATTATGGACCTATTATGCCATGTCATGGCATATTAGGACACATTATTCCATGATGACATAATATGTCCTATTATTCCATGACATGGCATAATAGGTCCATAGTTGGTCCTATTAGATCATGTCATGGCATAATAGGACCTATTATGCCATGACATGCCATAATAGGTCCTATTATGCCATGAAATGGCACAATAGGACCATTTATGCAATGTCATGGCATAAAGGTCCTATTATGGTCCTAATATGCCATGTCATGGTATGATAGGACCAATTATGGACCTATTATGCCATGTCATGGCATAATAGGACCTATTATATCATGTCATGGCATAATAGGACCTATTATGCCATGACGACATAATAAGTCCTATTATGCCATAAAATTACATAATAGTCCACCTATTATGCCATCATGGCATAATAGGTCCATAATAGGACCTATTAAGCCATGACATGACATGACATGATTTTCTCAAATTGCCAACTTCGTCATCTAATTCATCTCCAACAATGAAGTACTAATTCAACATGTTTACTTAGTAAATGACCACTTAGAGAGGTTACCATCTAATATATTAGTACTGTTCCAACACAAAGTACTAATTCAACATAGATTAGGGGCACGTACTAATAATCCCCTACAAGATCCACCCATGGTTCCACCTACTCCATCGATTCCCGCAGATGTGAAGAATACATCATTCATTTCAACATTAGATGCTTTGACTTCCCTCATAGGTAACATGAGTGAGCAAGTTGCACACATGGCATCTGCTCCTCGATTGATACCACATATGTGTACGAGCTATCATCAGATGTGTGTAGGTCCTACTGCTGATCCAAGATCCACTTCATTTGTAGCTGAGCATGATGCAACAGATGATACTATAATGACATCATATATGGATTTTCTTTTCTCTGATGATGATCTTGAGCAGGTATAGATATATATATACATGTACATGTCAATATATAAATTAAGTGCATGTCTTTTTTTGTATACAATCTAATACTTCATTAAATAAATATGGTTTATGTAGATAAGGACTACACCAAATGTTCAAGTCAATATTGCGTCTACTCCTACACAGCTTGACACACCTTTTGGGGTATAGTATCAATTTCTATCTAGACATTGTACTAGCTTTTTAAGTGAATATGTTATCATCGTATACTATATAAATTTTCATGTTGATCTATTTAAAGATTTCTCAAATATGTTATATATGATGGAAAAAATAAGGCTATATGCACAAGGGGGCATTCAAGCAAAAATTCCAATTGTTAGATTGAATCCCAACACACTCTACAACTGGTGCCAAATTGAACTATGGAAGATTCAAATGCTTATCACCTTATTTGATCCTAAAAGATTTTTCTATGGATTTGACAAAACTTGGAAGTTGAAGTCTATTTTGTAACACCACTTAGATAAATATGTGGACATCACTGCTACTTATGTCCCGATTCTGGTATAGTAAATAGGGTTTACTTATTTTTAAATTTTTATACAATATTTTTAGCCTTTATCTAACATAATCAATAATTGGAAGACTTTTCAATAACTAGGAACTGCAGCATTAGGAAAGTAAAGAAAAACAAATAAATGAGAACATACTAGTAGGATGAAAAACTCATATTTATGAGACACACTCTGAAATGAACTTGTCTGCAACCAACTTTACATGATTCAAACACACAACCTGCAAGTCCATAGGAATTTACAGGGATGCGAAAATCTCCAAGAATTTTGCCATCTCCAATAGTTCGATACCCTCCAAACTAGCTACTCAATCCTTCGATATCACCTGCCAGACAACCCAATTTTAAACCAGACCACAAAAAGATAACAAGATGGTTGATATAAATCTGTTGTTGTTAATTAGCAAGTCGAGAGTTAAAGGGAGAAGGACACGTCAAACCCGATTTGCAGAGAGGCAAAGAAACAAAGGAATTGGCAAAGGAATTGTTAATTCAATCTGTCGCGTGCGGTTTTCAAATGAACCCGTGCTTTTTTTGCTTTTTTTTTTATAATGCCTGTGGTCATCCGAATTCCGACTAACACGGGCTTTGTTAGAAAACGTCGTTGTCATTTCGACATTATCAAGCATTTAAAAAAAAAAATCAAATTTGATCACAAAATGCCTTGTCCATCGGAAACCTCCCTCGGAATTTGAGGCCAAATGTATTAGTTTCTTTAGATTGCACCTTGCATGGACTAGTCAAATTTAAGATTGGCCCTTCTCATTTTTATTCTTTGGTAAATATGGGAATTAAATCCTAATTTATTTTAGAGATGTGAGAATCTTACTGAGTATGTTTGGTAGAGGGTTTTAAAATTAAAGAGACTCTTGTTGCTAAGTGTTCTGTTCTTTTGATCAAGTCCTTGTTCCCTTTGATCTAATGGTTGGCAAGCATTCGAATATTAGTAACTTTCTTGATTTAGGTTCTCCTAGGTCTCATATCAACTCTCCTCACAAGGTTAGTAAAGTTGGACATTGCCCATCTCCTCCCAAAAATGTTTTTAAAACCAACAATAATGGTTCCTCTAAGGGTAATTTTTGACCAACTGGGATTTGGTGGTATTGGTTATGATAGTAATGTATCAGTTCAATTCTTTTTCTTTGTGGCTATAGTATTCTATAATAACAATCAAATGGAAGCTCATGCCCTTCTTGTCTCTTTGATGAAAACTTGTGAATTGGTTTGGAAGAATATTATTGTGAGATGGATTCCCCAATATTAGTTTCTCTTTTGCACGAGAAGACTTTTGAGCGTTCTTTTTGGCATTTGGCTTCTCTAATCGTTGAAATTCACTATCTTTCTTTGAACTTTGAGTCCATCTCTTTTGTTCATATTCCTTGGAAATGGAATAAGTTACTAATTCTCTTGCTAAATAGGTGTCAAAGGTTGGAATTGCTTGACTAGAATTCTCTATCCATTAATCAAGTTATTCAGCTTTTGCATCTTATCCATCATGATAAAGGTTGATTACTGTAATTTTTATTTTTTTTAATTTATTTTTTTAAGGATTATGGATCTTGGGGGTGATGGATTTTTGAGAGACCTTTTTAGTCTTCCTTGTCTTATTTTCTGTGATATCAATGACTATTATTTTAGACATCTTGTTAAAAATATTTTAATGTAAAAAAATCTAAGAAACCCATCTTCGCGTATATTTGGGAACATAGCATTTTATGAGACTACATTACTATATTTGGAAACATATCATTTCATGAGACTACATTGCTCGAGGCTGTCAAAAGTTTACATGCCATGTCTCTACTTGTACACTTCATATACACCTAAATGCGGGCAGCTGCGACTATAATATATGATCGAAATCCTCTTGCAGATGACTTTACTTTACTTTGGCGCTGCAAATGCATGCATTCTATTTTTACATTACTTTGGCGCTGCAAATGCATGCATTCTATTTTTACATTACTTTGGCACTGCAAATGCATGCATTTGCGTCCTCCAATCCTCGTGAGCGTAGCGATGAAGGTTGACAGGTCTAGCTATAATCATGTATTTTCGAATATTACAAATTCTATTTCATATGCCTTATCTATTTTTCCACATCTACGACATGCACATTCTGCAATCATTACATTTGAAGCTTGGTAAATAAGTATAATCTCTTCCACGTCTGTCATCTGTAGTGATAATTTATGAGATCATCATCACATTTGGTTAAGTATAATTTACTTGTGGGTGAGTGAGAAGTGGGAGCCTTTGCATTTAATAGCTTTTAAATAGTTGGAAGAGGTGGGTGCATTATGCAGAAGCACAGGAGAGTTTTACAGGCGTGCAGAATTAAGTCCTCCCGTGCATGCACTCGTTTTGTATTTTGTCAGTGCATATTTTTCAACCGCTTTTCTGCTCCATCATTTGCTGCAATTTGAATATACCGTCTGAAGGTGGCAGAGTGAGTATTGGGAGAAGTAGAGATTCGCATGTTGTACTGTTTCCTATGCGGAAACATAGGAAACTCCATTTACTGTCTCTCCAAATTAAGACTGTCACTGTGAAATTAACTTAATTGCTGTCATAGGAACAGGCAGCAAGATGATGGAAAAGCTTAAGAAATTTGAATTCCATATGTGAATTGCCGTTTAACAGTTTTCAGAACCTTCTAAACAAAATTATTTCACTAATTCCCTATAATCATTGGATTTCCGGCCGAATATTACGGTTCCATTTCAAATCCACAATATTTTTGAAGCGCTTTACTGCTTTTATTAAAAAAGTCTGAACATGGCAGAGTATTGAGAGAGGTGGAGAGCGAATCAATGTGTAGGTTCTAAGGAAATTTCATAATTATGTCAGTTTATGTTGGGTGGCGGCATGGAGATACGGAGACTTTATGGGGGAATGACAGGTTTCGATGCATCTGCCAAATTTTACAATTTCATTGATTTCTAGACTTTTAAAGCATTCTTGTAACCTTGCAAAATTGTGAACTACAAGAATGCCACCTTGAGATTTTATGTATGCCAAACTACATGGTAACTTTGGTCATTGCACATAGTGATTCAACTAGAGATTGAACTCTTGTGCACAAATTATGAGTTGACTCGTATATTTTGTAATCTTTCAAGATGATTAAGTTTGACTCTAAATCATTATAGATAATAGTTAACAAACTTCAATTTTATCTAGCAATTTTACAATTCAAAATGATCAAGAATATTTGTGACTAAGATTTATAAATATGTACATTTTTACTTGATCAAGTCAAGATAATGAATTTTTTTTTACATTTGATTTGAATATCAACATAATTTTTGAAAAAATAATTCAAAGTTAAAAGAACATGAAAAGTTTAAACTTTATCATAACAAAAAAAATATATATGTAACTTCCTAAAATAAATTTATATTAGAAAATTCATAAGAGAAGATATTGTGCAAGATAAATTGATTATTGGCCAGTATTTTGATATTCATTATGATTAGGTGAAAGACGTATTGTGTGAGGTTATTTTAGGGAAGAACAAGGGAGGAGGGATTGTGAAAACCTAGACTCTTGTGAAGCATGGAGATAACAAGCCATTTTATGCTAGAATAAAAGATTTAGGTGCATCTATAAAATTTGATAATTGAATATAATTTTTAGATTTTTGCCTCAAAGCTTATGAGAATAGAAGAGAAGATGCAATTTGTAAGTTATTCTCAATTTTTACCTTTTTCTATCTTAAATTGAATCATTAGATTTGTTTTTAATTTTAAATTATGTTTTTTTATTGCAGATAAAAATTAATATTTTAATTTTACAAATGAATAATTTAACTTATGGCATATTTTAAAGTTTTAGAAAATTTCATAATACAAAATTTGGAATTTAATATTTTATTATGTGAAATTGTGAAGTTTAAATTATAATTTATGGATTCCAAATTAGATTAAAATTATGTGACTCTACGTAGTATTATTTATCTAGACTAAGGAACAAACCCTTATTATATGGTGTGGAATTTTCAAAGCATTCTTTTAACCTTGAAAAATTATCTAGCTTGAAATTTGAATACATGGAAATTTTTGGATACTTGTACATATTGATTCAAAAAGACATTTCAACTATTGTGCACAAATTTTGATTTGGTAAAAATATTTTGTGCTTTTTTAAGATAAATAATTTCAAGTCTAAATTATTGTTATAGTTAACAATCCTCAACTTGATCAAGAAACTTTATAATTCAAAAATATTAACAAATATTACCACTAAGACTTATTAACATGTTGTACACTTTTTACTTGATCAAGCTATGGTAATGTAAGTTCTTATACATATGACTTAATACCAACACATTTTTTATAAAATTAATTAAATTAATGCATGTAAACTTTAAAAAGATGAAAATTTTAAAATTTACTATGATCGGCAAGGGGCATAATATGTAACTTGCTAAATAGGTGTAATATACCATATCACCCTATATTATAGAGAATTCATATTATGGGATATTATACAAGATAATTCCATCTTGAAGACTACATGGCTAAAATAGAAGATCTTGTAAAATTCCAAAGTGGAGAGGATTTATTCACAATGTTTTTTAACAAGTCACAAAATTCATATTATGGGATATTATACAGGAAAATTCCATCTTGAAGACTACATGGCTAAAATAAAAGATCTTGTAAAAGTCCAAAGCAGAGAGGATTTATTCACAATGATTTTTAACAAGTCATTTGGCCAAATATTTAAATTGTAACCTATGAAGGTTTTCTCTTTGGAGGGTGGTGATCAAAATTACTATATAAGCCTAGAATTGGTTGGGGGTATTAGTAAACTATATAATAAAAATACCCACGATAGCATATATGCATAGAGAAATAAGTCATTCATTATGAGTAAATAGTTATTTCAATTAGAATTCTATATAGGCCTTAGTGTAAAGGATGTGTAAAGGATATATTGGACATGAAGTTACTCACCATAAACTATAAAAAAGTATAGGAAAAGATATAGGATAAATTGGCTTCCACATTATATAGTAAAAGGAGATGATTAAAAATTGGATGCAAATCCTATTGATGACATTCATACTGTAAGACTGGAAACATTCGAATATTATTTCATGGACACACATATATCATGATATTTGTTTTTGATAAAGATAAATGGGTTTTACATGGACCTAAAACCAAAAGTTTTACAACAACCGACCATCAGCCAAACAAACATGAACCAACATCAAAATAGGGGACCACCCCTGAACAATCACAAAAACAAAAGAGACGCAAACAAACAAGACAAAACAAAAGAAAGACTCTCAATTAAGAGAGAGCACCATATCCTTGTTCTTCTGGATGGAAATCTTGTTGATTTCCTCCAGCTCCTCCATAATGAATCTGGAGGTACCCTTGTTTCTTCTCCTTCTTCTGGTTCTAGAACTAGGACCAATGGTTTTGCTGTCTCCAGCAGCCATATCTTCCCCTCCAAGATCTTTCACCGGTTCATTGTGGTAGGATCTATAACCAACAACCATGGCATTGATCTTTTCAAGCCCCTCTATATTGTTGTTCATGGCTTCTTTGCTTATGTCAACCAGGTTCTTGAGATTTTTCTTAATCTTCGCCATAGACTATTCCACCTTTTCAATTCTTTGTTCGTGATTTTACTTCATCATCTCGACATCTTGGGAGAGATTTTGGGTCATAGCCATGAGTTTCTCAAATTTGCTGGGCTCAGGGGAAGTAGTGAAGATATCAATAATCTCTTTAACCTCCACTTTGAGGGTATCAATTTCACGCTCCACCCACTTCTAGTAGCTCTCCTAGCTTTTGGTAGCTTCCATAACCAGATTCATCAGGTTACCAGTCCTTTGTATCCCACTGTTCTCTTCTTTGTCCATGGTCCTATTTTTTTCTTTCAGGACGTTGATAGGGATATCCAAATTAATTCCCTGATTCGAAATCTTTGGACCATAGTCCTTAGCCACCAACTTCTTCTTTTTAGAGAGGGGCTCGACCTTAGAGATCATTTTGCTAGTGGTTTTGTATTTTCTATCCACCCATCTGAAAGGATTCTTGCTACTAAATGTCCCAAGGGTGACCATCATCTCCCCTTCATCCATAGGTTTATATTCAGGGTCATCAAGAGGAACCCTACTTTCTTCCAAATCCATTTTTGAGTCAGAGACATCCTGGATATTAGTCTGTTGGCCAGTCTCAGTTAGAGGGGGCACAACTTCAAGGGATTTAGCTTAATTCATGATGAGCATAATAAGTCTTGGTCATGGAGAATAGGGTTGTTTGGATTCTCGAAATGTTTTTCCAGGCTATTTTCAAGAGAGGAGGCCAGATAGAAAGGAACATAAATGATTTTACCATGCCTAAAGTGATTTAAAATGGTAAAATGATAGGAAAAGATGTTGGCATGTTTGCCATCGAGCATAACATATCTCATGATGAACTCGGCCATAAGAAACTCGTCAAGTCCTCCTCCCCAACTTTCCTTTCCCTATAAATTCTTTTGCCAGTCATCGTCAGACGAGTGATCATCGCCACCAGGGTTTCATCAATCTGATACTTGGCGCCATAAGCCCCGAGGCTCCCTTTTTTCCACCCGTTGACAAAGGCCTCCATGAGAAGAGGAGAAGCACCATGAAGTCGATCCAAGAAGGGGACGATTCCCCTATCAATGACTTCCTTCCACACATCCTTGTTTTTCTTCCATTTCTCGCAAGTAGAAGGCTCTTTCATGTTCTTGTCCCCACCCATTATGCTCCTGGTCGCCGAATAGCAGAAAATGGGCCACACTAGAGAAGGCACTGACCAGTCACGGGAAATGGGCCACACTAGAAAATTCTCCAAATAGTAGCAAAAAATGGGCCACACAATAAGACAGAAAATCCAGTCACTAGGGAAGTTTCTGGATCTTCAGTTAGGGAAAACCAAAAAGAGTTGTTTCCCCATCAACTCAATCAAATCATGATGAAATATCGTTGATTAATGTAGTAATCATCATGGGCCAACTCGCACAGATTTTTCGGGGAATGCATCCCTGCTACTCCACCATTTAGTCGCCACGTATCCCACCGCCAAATTGGCTAGAAGGTCCATCACCTTGTTGCCTTCCCGGTATACGTGCGAGATTTTGAAATCTGCCAGCTCATTTATTATATCTCGACAATCCTTGATCAGGTTAGCTGTCATCCAGCTAGGATCCATGCGTCCACTTAGATAATTGACAGTGTTTAGCGAGTCAAAATCCAACCAGACTTTAGTAAAGCCTTCTCTTTTAGCCATGTGTAACCCAATGTTGGCACCGCTACCTTTCGCATAATGGTTAGACTGGGTGCCCAAAGAGAGCACCAACGTAGAAACTAGCAGACCAAAATGATTCCTAGCCACTCCCCCACACCTGGCCAGCCCAGGATTCCCTTTAGCCACCCCATCCACATTAATTTTGATCCAACCCATAGGGGGAGGATGCCAAAGAACATTTTGTCTACACTTCTTGGTTTTGTGCACTGGATTGGCAATATTCCAATCAATTTGCCACTGATTGATAGTATCTAAATCCTCCTGGAGAGTAGGGATGGGATGGTCATTCTTTCCTGCTGGGACATGAGTGGAGAAAATTCTCCTTGGTAGAAATACAAATTTTAGTAGCCACAACAAAAGAAGGAGTTTCCAAATCCCTAAAGACTATTGTTTCTTTCTTTTTAGATGCCCTAGGCAATATGTGAAAGAGATAAGTTCCAGAGAACTCCTAAAGCCTTATTATTAGAGGGGAATTTCCATTCAAACCAAATTCGCTCGATAGTATCAGGGAAAACCCAATCAATGTTCCAGATGTTAAGGAAGTGACTCCAGATATCCTTGGCAAAGGGACAATGAAGCAGCAGATGGCCAGTATTTTCCTCTGCCTCTTTACAAAGAAAGCATCTATTGGTAAGAGGAATACCTCTTTTGCAAATATTGTCAATAGTAAAGATCTTACCTTGCATAAACAGCCAGAAATTTTTTTTATTTTTAGGAATTAAGTTCTTGTTCCAGATACTAGCCCAAAAGGGGGGGGAGAAGCTTTTAGAGATGAACTTATAAGCATCAGCAACCTTGAACTTCCCAGAAGAGGAGAAATTCCAGAACACTTAATCCTCCCCTTGAGAGTGGGGGATGTGAATACAATTCAACTAGGGTTGCATAGGTAACAAAGCATTATCAACAGAATTGAGGTCCAACCAAACTCCATTTCTAATATAATCAACCACCCAAACGCCAATTTTTTTGAGACATAATTCTTTGAAGGGAGGAGCCCAAATAGAGTCCGATAGGGGGCCATCACTAGTCCAACAGTCATCCCAAAATTTGATTTTGGTACCATTCCCCAACATCCATCTGCAACCATGCAAGATAACTTTGGAGGAGCCAAAGAAATTGCTACATAAATTAGAAACCGTGTTGGGAAGATCATAAGTTTCCAGAGTGTTTTGGATATCCAGAATGTGGTATTTATGTTTGAATATGTCAATCCATTCATTATTCTCTTTAAGACATCTCTATAGCTTCTTGGCCATTAGGGCTTTATTGAAAACTCTCAGATTCCAAATATCCAGACCCCCCATGGATTTGGGAAGGCAAACTTGATTCCAAGCCACAAGATGTAATCTATTCTTAGATTCAGTTCCAGTCCACAATTTTTATTTTTGAATTCTTTCCAATTTATCATCAATTTTGTTTGGAATTTTGAATAGACTCATAGCATAAACTGTGAGACTTTGAAGCAAGGCTTTGAGAAGCTGGAGTTTACCAACTTGGCTTAGCAAAGCGCTTTTCCACCCAGCCAACTTGTTCTAGAATTTGTCTATAAGATTTTCCCAAAAGGAGTTAGAAGCCGGACCATGGTAGAGAGGACGACCTAAATAGGAGTTGGGCAAAGTTCCAACTTTACAACCAATAATCGAGGCTATCTTTAATTTCCTATGTTCAAGGGTGTTAAAGAAGAATATGGAGCTTTTAGCCAGGCTAATTTTTTGCCCCGAACCATGTTCATAGATATTCAGAGTCTTTTTTAAATTCTTAGCTTCTTTAACCGAACCTTCCCCCATCAAAAAAGTATCATCGACAAATTGTTGGTGAGAGCATGTGGAGGCCTGAGAAGAGGGCCGTAAGCCCATTATATTGCCATTTATGACTTCCCTTTGAATAATTTTATTGAGAGCTTCACTCATCAGAATGAAAAGGAAAGGAGATAGAGGACCCCCTTGTCTTATGCCCCTAGATGTGAAGAAGAAACCAAAGGTAGATCCATTAATCAACACAGAAATTTTTTGGGTGGAAACACATTTCTCAATGATCATGATATTTGTTAGGTCTCATGTGTGTTTTAATATCAAATGATTACAATGGGAGATATTGTTTTATATTCACATAATCAACATGCTCAACTATATAGACATAAATATAGGAGTTTCATGCCCACAAATATATATATATGTAAGATGGATTAGAGAATGTGAATTTGCATGGAAGAAATGAGTGTTTCATGTGCTATTCACTGTTGTGACACATATTTTTCATGTGCTATATTTAGGTGGGATAAGAAATTGGAGGCAAAATCATTCTTAGTAGAATTCACAAGAGGAAACAACAAATACTTTTTAATTGTAGACAACACATATAAATAAATAAAATTATAATGCCTATTATTTTTTATTTAAATATCATTTTTTAACCTAAATATTGAGAAGATTAGGTTTTGATAGGGCCAAATTACCATAATATATATTTGAATTATTCCTTAGAATTTAAATTTCTTAAATATAAAGTTGATTCATATTATTTCTTCTTTCATATATCATAGCTATATTGTTTATTTCACACCATGAGCTACTTGAGATCCTAATATTCTTGTGAAAGGGTTGCTCATATTCATCCTACTGTCATGAATACCCAAGTAAAAAAATGACGTCTTTTTGAATTATCATGTTGAGAAAACCTTTTATTATCATGCTAAGAATAGTATGACAATTATTTTCATGTAGGCAAGAATTATTTTGGACTTATCAACCTATTAATTTTTTATGTACTTACAAACACATAATATCCTCTATAGTTGAATATTATTTTACATTAAGCATAATTAAATATACCTTTTGGTGTAAATATTATTAAAAAATTACATAATTAGTGATCTCTTTTAATGGAATATTCCCCATATTTACTCTTCTTTTGAGTCTTATCGAATCACTACCATAACTTTTATAACCAATACTACTCCTATTAAATAACACCTAGCATTTCTCCTTGGCACCTCCCTCCATGACCATACCTTCATCAATGCTTCTCACTATTTTGTTTCGTCACTATGTCCAACCTCGTGGTTATACTGTTAGACAGTTCAGATAACCAGAAGACAACTCAGAGGGAGGGGGGGTGAATCAGTTGTCACAGATTACAGGAAGCATTAGCAATTTAAACTTTAATACCAGAATAGAAGTTAACCGATTAAGCATAAACAATAATCACAGAATAAAAGCCATCCACATAACACCAAGATTTGTGTGTGGAAAACCCGATAAAGGGAAAAACTACGATGGGAAACCTACCCACAGTCAGATAATACTTCTGAAGTAAGTATTTGAATTACAATTGAGAGGCTTGCACTTGCAGGAAGGCCAATAGCATAGAGCACACTGCTCATCACAAAAGGAATCTCACTGACTACATATAATTCCAGACTACAATCCGGAGAAGTGTTGAACTGCAAAAGATAGCATCTCCTATGCTAGAGTACAGTTCCGGTTAAGCTCAATACCGGAGGACTAAATCCTCTTCCATAAACCCAATTCGATCTCCAATGATCGACCAACTCCTCTACCTAAATGATATTACATTCTTCGCACATTACATTCCTTGACTATGACCTGTTACATTAACCATGATGATCTACATTGAGATCTTACATTTATTTATACAAAACCCTCGACCATAAACAATCAGGTCGGCCACCAGATAATAAATTGATTACATAATTACAAACCATATCGGCCTTAGACCAAACAAATAATATCCAACCCACAGGACATCCCAGAAATACATCATTAGGTCCTTTCCACACGTTACATTAAAGTCAACCCATAACCTAGATCAATTGGGACCAAGTATAGGTCCATACGCCACATCAATGATCTCCAACTAACAAGTCTTGAACATGATCACCAACGACATCCTGAAACTCCACCAGAAGTTGCACAAACACCACTCATGCAATTCATCAAAGATCTCCATCAAAAGCTCTGCTGGTGAAACCCTCGTCGGAACCAGAAACCAATCTTCTAAGCAAGCAGAATAGCATCCAATCTCTAGACCAAAACCAACTAACCAAATATGAGTATAAGTATCATGAACAAGCCAATTCCATCATCAGACTATACCGAAGCCTACCAAATCATGTCGGAAACAAGCTAACCAAAAACCACTCAACCTATCGGGACCAGAAGGGTGCCGATAAAGCATCCAAACAACTAGTGTTGACATCAATGATAAAACATCAATGAAACACATAATCAATTCTATCAAATGGCCAACGATACCCCCCTTTGGCATTGATGACACACTAGATGTGGAAAACATCTAAGTACCAAGAAATTCCAAACAAGTCTCCCCCTGTGGAAGACAACTGACAATCACCCACATATAGCTCTGAATAACTCTTCCTTTTACTTTTCTTATCTCTACCCCTTTGAATTTTTCATTTTATTTCTTTACCTTTTTCACATCAATATATCTCCCCCTCTGACATCAATGCCAGAAATCTAACAGAAATATCAAAGTAAAAACATAAGCCTCTTGAGAAGCTAACTACTCCCCCTGAGCAGTAGCATCCCACATTAATGCTGGAATGAATAGTATCTCTGATAGTGCATTCTAGACTGATGCCAAGCCACATCAATCAAATCTCTACCGGAGGGGTAGAAACTCCCAATCTGTCTCTCAAGTACTCAAATGATTCCTTGGATAAAGGTTTAGTGAAAATGTCTGCAATTTAGTGTTCGCATAAACCAGTCCAACTTCATTTGATTCCACCTTCCCCTTCAAAAAGTTATACTTGATAGATATGTGTGTTTTTTTTTAATGAAATACTAGATTATTTGATATATCAATAGTAGCAGAGTTATCACAATGAATAACTACCGATGCATCACAATCCACCTTTATATCCTTCAACATTTGCTTCATCCATAAAACTTGTGTACAGTTCATAGTAGCAACAACATACTCAACTTCAATAGTAGATAAAGAAGTACATGACTGTTTCTTGCTGATCCATGAAACTAACTTATTTCCAAGAAAGAAAGCTCGACCAGGAGTACTTTTTCCATCATCAACATCTCCAGCCCAATCAACATCTGTATATGCACATAAAGTAAAGTTATCATCCTTAGGGTACCATAAGCCATATTCTGATGTACCTTGCAAGTATCTAAAAATCCTTTTCACCTCCATCTCATTATTTTCTCTAGGATCACTCTGAAATCTTGAAACAATACAAACAACATTCATAATGTCAAGCCTAGTTTGAGTCAAATAGAGTAGACCTCTAATCATAGATTTGTATCTTGTATCTTTTCTTGTCAATTTCTCACTTGTAACCATAGGAGTACTTACTAGTTTAGAATCTCCCATACCAAATTTCTTTAACAATTCCTTAGCATATTTAGTTTGATAGATAAAAATACCTTTGTCAATCTGAGTAATCTGCAAACCTAAGAAAAATTTCATTTCACCAATCATAGACATCTCAAATTCTTTCTCCATATTCTTAGAAAATTATATGCATAACTTATCTTCACCTCCAAAAATAATGTCATCAACAAATACTTCAACAATCAGTATGTTATCATCAGTTATTTTATAATATAAATTACCATCAGCACTGCCTTTAGTAAAACCAATCTTCAAAAGATATTTATCCAACCTTGCATACCAAGCTCTAGGTGCTTGTTTCAATCCATATAAAGCTTTCCTTAACTTGCAAACCATGTTTGTATCATCTGATAGTGAAAAACCATCAGGTTGGTCAATATAAACTTCCTCCTCAAGATCTCCATTCAATAATGCACATTTAACATCCATCTAATAAACCTTGTAGTTTTTATAAGCAGTATAGGCAAGAAATAATCTTACAGCTTCAATCCTAGCTACAAGTGCAAAAGTCTCTCAATAATCAATTCCTTCCTTCTGAGAATATCCTTTACAAACTAATCTAGCCTTATTCCTTATAACTTGACCATCCTCATTCAATTTATTTCTAAAAACCCATTTAGTTCTAATAACATTTTTATTTTTAGGTCGGGGAACCAAGGTTCATGTGTTATTTTTCTCAATCTGATCTAATTCTTATTCCCTATCTTTCAACCAATGTTCATCTTTACATGCCTCAATTAATGATACCGGTTCAACTTGCGAAATTAAACATACCTCATTAGTTGCCAGTCTTCTTCTTGTCATCACTCCATTGCTCTTATCCCCAATGATTTGATCTTTTGAATGATTCAATCTCACATACCTAGGAGTCTTCTGACTTTTTGTTCCTCTTCCCTATTCTTCAGTCACTGTAGAATTCTTTGATGTTGTCGGAGTAACTGGTTCAACTCTCTGTTCTGGTAAAGGTGCTACCAGTTCAGATATAATCATTTCCACTGCCGGTTCCTTCTCATAAACTCCGATTTGACTTCTATTTATCTCATCTACTTTGACATTAGCACTCTCCACAATTCTTTGCAATCTCTTGTTATAACATATATATGCTTTTCTTTCATTAGAATAACCAAGAAATACGCCTTCATCACATCTAGGATCAAATTTCCCAATAATATCATCTCTCATGATATAACATTTACTAGAATTTTTTTTGAAAACTTAATTGTAGGTGTATTTCCAAACCATAATTCATAAGGTGTCTTACCAGTTTCTCCTTTGATATGTAGTCAGTTGAAAGTATAAACCATTGTACTCACTGCTTCTGTCTAGTAGATATGAGGTAGACTAGCTTCCATCATCATTTTTCTAGCAGCATCCAAGATAGTTTTGTTCTTCCTTTCCACAACTCCATTCTGTTGAGGTGTCCAAGGAGCAGAAAATTGTCTTTTTATACCATGCTTGTCACCAAAGTTAGTAAACTCATCGGATGTGAATTCTCCACCATGATCAGATCTCAAACATTTAATCTTTAATCTAGTCCCAGTTTCCACTTTAGCCTTAAAGATTTTAAACTTTTCAAGCTTTGTACTTTTCTCTCAAAAAAGTAACCTACATCATTCTAGAATAATCATCAATGATTAGCATGAAATATCTATCACCATGAAAACTTTTAACTCTAGCAGGGCCACACAAATCAGTATGAATAAGATCAAGAACATCATTTGATTTATCTTGTATACTCCTAAAAGAGGTTCTAACCTGTTTACCCATTTGACATTCTTTGCATACCGAATTGTAGGGCTTCATAATCTTAGGTATATCCCTAACTACCTTAGTTGAACTAATCTTCACAATGCAATCAAAATTCACATGGCACGGTCTTTTATGCCATAGCCAATTCTCATCAATCTGTGTAATCAAACACGTCTTCTCACCGGAGTTTAAGTGAAATATATTACCTTTTGTCTGTGTATTAGTTGCAATCTCCAAGCCAGATCTCTTAATGACTTTATATTTTCCATCCTTGAACTGTAATTGAAATCCCTTGTCTACCAATTGTCCTACACATAAAATATTATGCTTCAAACCTTCAACATAATAAATATTGTCAGTATTGTTCTTACCATCCAATGATATAGTTCATTTTCCTTTAATCATGTATGCCTTGTCATCTCCAAATCTAACTAGTCCACCATCAAATTCTTGCAAAGATAGAAACTTCCCTTTATCTCTAGTCATATGATGTGAACAACCGGTGTTAATTACCCATTCATCCATGTCTTCAATTTTAGTAGCAAGTGCCTTCTCTTTAGGTAAATTCTCTTCCAGTGTCGGATCATCTTCCTTGATAGCCAAGAATACCCAATCCTTCCCATTGTTGGATCCACTAGCAGAGTCTTCTGTCGGTTCATCATCTGAATTAGTAATGCCTTCCTCATCCACCATGTAGCATGAGTTGTCTCTATTTTTCTTGTATTTATATTTGTTCTGATATCTAGGGTTAGCCTTAAATGATCTTCTAACTCTTTCTTCAAATCGTGAATTCCTTTTAGGACATCTAGATGCAAAATGACCAATCTTATTACATGCAAAACATTTAAAAGGTGCTTTTCCTTCATACTTACTTCCTACTGGTCCTTTAGGTACTCTTCTAGCAAATAGTGCTTCAAGTTTCTCAAACTCGTCATCTTCTCTCTTCATATCTTCTAACTCCTTTGCATATAAAGCTTTCCAATCTTTCTTACCGATTGTAGATGTAGATGCATGAAAAGAAGGTTCAACCTTCACAATTCCAGAATGTCTAAATTCCTCAAGCTAAAAAGAAGATAGTTTCCAAACCAAAGTATCTCTATTGACAGATGTGTTAGCCATTGTTCTCAACTCATTAATAGAAGTAGCCTTCATTTTGTAAGCCGGTGGTAGGGCTCTTAGGACTTTAGAAACAATGTCATCTTTGCTTAGACTTCCACCACAACATTGAATTCTCATAAAAATCTCATTTACCCTTTCCATGAATGTAGTAATCCTATCATCTTCTTCCATTTTTTAGGTTTTCATATCTCACCCGGTAACCATCAAGTTTAGAAATCTTCACTATAGGGTCACCTTCATTAAGAGTCTCGAACTTATCCCATATAGCCTTTCCATATGATTTGTCAGTTAATTCCATTATTTGTTGATCAGAAAGTGTACACAAGAGGGCTTCTCTTTCTCTACAATCATTCTCAAGCTCCTTGTCCAGGATAGCCGGAGGAGGATTTCCAGATCCTGGATTATAGGGTGTGACACCATTCTATGTAATCTCCCAAATTTCCTTGCCAATACACCTCAGATGGCTCTCCATCTGAATCTTCCATATTGTGTAATTTGTTCCATCAAGCCTCGGAATATCCCTTCGAAAGATATCTCCAGAAGAACTAGATGAACTTGAACTATTAGTCACCATAGGATCTTCCTCAAGCAGTTAAGCTTTCTGCAGAGAGGACCAAAGCTTTGATACCAATTGTTAGACAATTCAGATAATCGAAAGACAACTGAGAGGGGGGGGTGAATCAGTTGTCACAGATTACTGAAAACATTAGCAATTTAGACTTTAATACCGAAACCCAAAAACATTAATACCGAAATAGTAGTTAACCAATTAAGCATAAACAATAATCATAGAATAAAAGCCATCCACATAATACCAAGATTTGTACGTGGAAAACCTAGTAAAGGGAAAAACCACGGTGGGAAGCCTACCCACAATCAGATAATACTTCTACAGTAAGTATGTGAATTACAATTGAGGGTCCTGCACTTGCAGGAAGGCCAATAGCATAGAGCACATTTCTCATCACAAAAGGAGTCTCACTGACTACATATAAATCCAGACTACACTCCAGAGAAGTGTTGAAATACAAAAGATAGCATCTCCTATGCTAGAGTGCAGTTCCAGTTAAGATCAATACTGGAGGACTAAATCCTCTTCCATAAACCCAATTCGATCTCCAATGATCGACCAACTCCTCTGCCTAAATGATATTACATTATTCGCACATTACATTCCTTGGCCATGACCTCTTACATTAACCATGACGATCTACATTGAGATCTTACATTTATTTATACAAAACCCTCGACTATAAACAATCAGGTCAGCCACCAGACAATAAATCGATTACATAATTACAAACCATCTCGGCCTTAGACCAAACAAATAATATTCAACACATAAGACATCCCAGAAATACATCAATAGGTCCTTTCCACACGTTACATTAAAGCCGATCCATAACCTAGATCAAGCGGGACCAAGTATAGGTCCATACGCCACAACAATGATCTCCAACCACCAAGTCTCTAACATGATCACCAAAAGCATCTCGAAACTCCACCAAAAGCTGCACCAACACCACTTATGCAATTCATCAAAGATCTCCATCAAAAGATTTGTTGGTGAAACCCTCACCAGAACCAGAAACCAATCTTATAAGCAAGCAGAATAGCATCCGATATCTAGACCAAAACCAACTAACCAAATATGAGTATAAGTATCATGAACAATCCAATTCCATCATCAGACTATACTGGAGCCTGCTGGATCATTCTGGATCCAAGTTAACCAAAAACCACTCAACCTACCAGGACCAGAAGGGTGTTGATAAAGCATCTAAACAACTATTGTTGACATCAATGACGAATCACCAATGCAAAACACAATCAATTCTATCAAATGGCCAACATATACTCCATTTACCATTATTAAATGTCATTTCTCCACCCACATACCTCTTATTATCATGCTTTCCTATAGTTAAAATTATATGTCCCCCACTCCTACCATATGTCTCATACAATTCCTATCTCTCCCAATGTGTAACCCAATTATATATTTACATTTCTCCCTCAATTGCTATATTATTACATATTATAACACATAAACACACACACACACACACACACACACACACACACACACACACACACACACACACACACACACACACACACACACACACACACACACACACACGCATGTGCATGCATGCACAAACACACACGCATGCGCATGCGCATGCACATACACACACACTTCAACTCTTTCATATTCTACCACACCCATCTGTCCATTATTTTCTCCATTACCACCCTAGATACATTATTACAAGATATTACAATCTTATGAAATGATAAAATAGTTAAAATAACAAATATATCAAATATAAAACTCCACATTGAGAACGTGCCTTTTTAAAAGTTTGTAATATCTATTATCTTTAAATTATAAAACATAATTACTAACTTTAATATTTATTTTTAAGATATTACTATTGTATGTTTATTTTTTTCTTATGAATATAAGGTATTAAATAAGTTGTTTCCACAAATAACAAATTATGATTTTTTATTTTCCTTTAGGTTATTTACATTTTCTATGAGTTATCAACCACTTTCCTATAACATTTCCAAATCAACATGCACTTGAAAGTAGCTATTAATTATTTAATATCTCATAGTTTGACAAGATGAGCTAGAGCAGAGGGGGTGCTAGGGTTTTGGTAGGAGAAAGAGACACAAATGGAGAGGAGGATCCTAATGTAGATGGTGATTATATTGTATATGTTGTCTTGGCCCTGATTTATGTAGTGTTTAGTGAATTTGTAGGCTACCATGTTGTCCCCTTTCCCTTGTGAGAATGCTTTTGGTTTCATTTTGTTTTAATATCTCCTCTATTGGGAAGCTGATAGGTTTTCTGGCTTTAGGTTCGATGAAGTATACAAATATTTCTATTGGAGATGGTTTTAAAGGTTCTATTGTTGATTTGGGTGTATGTCTAAGGAGTTACAGTGGTTGGCCCGAACTGGATTTTGTGCTTACTTGTTCCACTATTATTTGTAGATATTAGGAGTTTTTGAGGTCTCTTCTTTAGTGGGCTTTGTGAGGGTACCCATTTAAACTTGAATTCGATGTATGGGCATGTTTTTAGGAGGATTTACCCTCTACTATCTCTTGCATGAGAGAATATTTTTATTAAGATATTTGGGTACCTTTTTATGGACACCCCTATACATGATGGTTGTCCTATTAACCTTTTTTGTTGGTGACCATGGTTCTTGGTGTATCTAGGGAAGGGATTTTATTTTCCTATCGTGGAGAATGTCTCTCTTGCTAGGTTATATATAAGTAATGATCATCAAATCCCTATTGGTAGATGTTTTGATAGTGCATCTATTCCCCGACTTGTGGATCTAGAATAAAAATGTTGTTGCCTTGTTGCAAGGTTATTTATTGGAGGGCTTCCCAAATATGGTGTAAATTTTTGGATAGAGGCTTCTAGGATTGTTTTCCTTAAGCGGGATTTTGTTTCCCTTACCCCAAATTTTACTTTTGTTCCTATTGAGGTTAATTTTATCCTTGTAAGTCTTGCAGGTGTTATTTGATTCTACCTTCCTTTCATGTTGGTTTAGGTAAGCCTTCTACCCAAGCTAAAAACTTTGGTTCTTGTAAGAGATATTTTCTTTCTCTTACCCCCTTTTTTTTTCTCCTACTACTCCTATTGAGCTAGATATGGTTTTTGTAGTATTGGATGATGGTTTATCTCTACTTTAGATGGAAGTGGCTAGAAGGCATCTCTTAGTAATGGGCCTTTGTATGAGGACTTTTCTGACTATGAACTATTGGTCAATCATTCAATTAAAGGTTTTCTCTTTGTCCAATTTTTCTCTCAAGAATTTTGGACTTTACCTAAGGGTCAATCCTATGAGTTTTCTTGTAGTTATATTATCTCTCGCTATTCCTATAGGGGCTATTTTTGTAGTGGGCTTGGATGTGGATGGTAGGTATCTCAAATATTTTTTCACTAGTTCAATTTCAACTTGAAGTTGGTTCTACCAACCTTTGCATTAGGGTTTCTTGTTGGCCCATTATTTGTCTATTTTCTTTATGTTTCAAAGTGTCCTCACTAGTAGAAGGTTACAAGGTTTCTTTGGAAACATGACAATACTAAAACATAAGTCTTAATTATGGGTTGGGATCCTTGTTTCCCATTAGTTTATTGTTTCGATCAAAAGATCCTAATTAGTCTCACTCCTTGTGAGACTTATTCGTATCTCCATTTAGGTGCTTCACTTTTTGTATTTTTATTTTCTCCTTAATGGTTGTTTCATTATAATGGGTTTGGGCCCTCCTCTGAGCTTACCTAGTCTAAACTATTAATTATTTAATTAGATGTATCCAATGATGCCATGATCTAACCAATAATTAAGTTCTTTGATTCCAAATATTATTTGTAAAAATAATTATTAATTTTAAATTATTTCTAAATATCAAATCATGTTTCTTCAAGGTTTTGTTCTTATTAATAATAATAATATATTCTTCATTAGTTTTCCATCTCTTAAAGACATCTATGATTACCTAAAAATATTGAGATAAAGTAGTAACATCTAACACAATTAAGTATGTATAATAATCATATTAATCCAATTACCCTTACAATTTTGAAAGTTCTAGTGGTTTTCAAAGAATACTTATGCATATAGTGACCAATTCTTATAATGTTCCATATTTCAAACAAAATCACTCTTTAAAGTTTATTAAGTTACAAGAACCATCATAAATTTTTTTTCAAATTATCTTAAGAACTAATATAATTACTCTCCTACATGTTTTAGCATTATATCCTATGGAGCTTATTCCAAAAAAACACAATGACCAATAAGTTTGTCATTATCATTAAATGAAGGGACATAATAATCATTATTGCATTGTAATTAAGCGTATGATACAATATGTAGTGTACGTATTCATAATATTTTAATAAAACATGTGGTTACACCTCCCATTAATTTTTTTAAATCTATATGCAAATATGTTTCCTAGTCTTATTAAAATAAGAAACACAATGTTAAATTCCTCAAGATTATGACACTGCATTGGTGAAAATAATGTGTCACGTATGCATTCTTTTATTGAAAACATACATTTTAATGCCTTCTTGCTCACATATTACTCCTTTGATTACATTTCATGATAAATGGATCCCACACTAATTATAGACCATATATGTCATTGGTGAGATGTGAAAAAAATTGTTTGGGACATTTTTAATCATCATATTAATAAATATAATATAAACCTAGAATTTTTTTAATTAAGGATAATTTTAAACAACCTTCTATAGTGTCATAAAGTATTTATACTAAATATTTCACTATCTATTTGTCAATTTTAAGTTAGTTTCTTTTTATTTTAGATTATAAAATCAAAACTTAAACAATTTTCTTCTATCCCTTAACCATAAAAAATTATCTTGTCATCATTTTTTTCTACTTCTCCCTTATTTCCCCTATCTTCAGAATCTTGGAGAAATAAATATTATCTAATTGCATCTCTTTTTATGACATTTTCACGTAGTTGATGAGTTGTTTAGTAATGTTATTGGTATGTCAGATGAAGCCTTTGACGACTTCATCTCAAACAAATCCTTTTGACTCCTTGAACATCTCTTTGATTTAGATTAATCAACATGGTTCATATTTTTAATTCTATAAATGAACCTATCAAACCAAAGATTGTTGTGTATATCTGACCATACATTCCTCAATTACAATAAAACCCATTATTACCATCTAATGTGTTAAAAACCCATCTCAACCCCATAGTTACATTCTACAATTTGTAAAAAACTCCCTCAAAATACTAAAATTAATCAATATGTGTTGTAGCCACCTCATTTCCCTGTAAATTTTCTCACACATAAAACACCCATATGAACAATAAGAAAAGAAAAAAAGAATCAATGATTCCTAATTTTATACCTCCTTCTCAACCTTTCTTCCATTACCTCTTCATCTCTATCAACATGTTGGTAAGGAGAATGATGTCTTGAGAAACTTCATGCTACTCCTACTACTTTATATTCCTTTGGAATTGATTCAAAATTTTCCTACATACTATGTAAGATGTTCTAGGAGGCTCTACAAAAGATAATTGCCTCACCTTCTATTTTTTATTAAGGAAAAAATAGGTTTTGAAGGGACTCCAAAACCCTAAGTACAAAGAGCTACAAATAGAAAACACATAGCCAATCAACAACTCAACCACAACAAAAACCACCAAAAGACAAACCCCTGAAATTGTAGGCCAAGAAAAGAAGACATGAAATTTAACACACATTCTTCAGGGCTTCAGCAACCTCAACTTCCATCTCATATAGATTTTGATCCAATTTTGTTATATTTTTTAATTTCATCTTTTCTTACTCCCTAGTCTTCTTGAGATGTCCATGTGTTTGAGCTTATGAACAATCACTTGTTAGCAATTAACACTCATCTGACGATTTCATGAGACTTTCGGTGGTTGATTAGTTGTTTAGGGTTATCATTGATGTCAACTCTTCATGGTGATTCAATCCGATAGTCGTCACTTAGCCTATCCGGAAGATGGAGGTAACTAACAGACAATTAACTGGTAAAACATGGTATTTTGATAATGTGTTGATTCAGAATCATCTCCAGTATTTGCGGTGTTTGTGGTGACTATTTTTTTGATCTCGGTGTTTGGTAGGACCTTTACGAAGCATTTGGTTGTAATATTTTATTTCGGTGCTATGGTGTGTTCAATATTGGAGCTGACTTCATCTACACATTACATCTATTAAGGCCGACTTGAAGGAGATTATTTTTGTGGTGAGACCGGATATATAAGATCACTATAGAGGTTGATTTTAGTAATGTTATGATGTTCTATGTGTGTAAGCGACCAATTTTGGTGCGATTGAGCGCAGTTACATGTGCGAATTTTGGTTTTAGATCAACTGGTAACTGACTAAGACCGGAACAGGGTAATCTATAGAGAAGAGATAGCCAGTGATACAGAGCCTAATAGGAACTCAATTTTTCATAGTCAAATGCTATTTATGAGTTCATTCTATTGTACATTCTCATTGTAATAAAATTGTAGCCTTTCGGGCACATTTAATTGAGTAGTGAGCTTAGCCTGAATGCAAGTGCATTCCCCATCTATGTAATATTTATGTACTCTTGACCATAGTATATGAATATTGTGGGTTGCAGCCCCACCATGTTTTTTCCCTTTTTGGGTTTCCACGTAAAAATTCCGGTGTTGTGGATTTGTTCTTTTATTATTGCATGTTTATGTTCATATTTGTTATGAATTGTTAACCGGTGGATAAAGAATAATTTTGTAGTTTTAATTTATGATAGATCACTGATTCACCCCCCCCCCCCTCTCAGTGATCCCTAAGTCCAACACCACTATCATCCTTAATCTTCTTACCCTTCTCAGCGAAGTCAAGATCAATAATAATGTTTCCTTTAGACTTCAAAGCTTGTAATTTCTACCAATGATTCATAAGGGTTATAATCCATTCTACACTGATGTGGATGGTTATGTGTGGGGGAAAAAGTGAGACTAGGTTAACATGCCCTAGTCCTACCTTTTGACACACATTACGGAATACGAAAGAGCCTAGAGATATCGCACAATTGGCTACTTCTTTTTGTGAAAGAGAGAGCCATGGGATATCTATTAGGATTTCTATTCCCTTGTTGAAATTATAAGATCAAGTAATGCAAGTTCAAACCCTAATCCCAAAATGCAAGTATGAACTAATAACAAGATTGCAGAATTGAGATTAAACAATGAATAGCTGTAAATAAAAGGATGAAATAAGAATGCAGATGTGTACCCAGAGTCAAAATCGGACTGAAAATGTTCAGGACGAGGGCACGGGTGCCACTGTCCTGAAAACTGCACCGGAAACTGCTGTTCTGCACTCTGGAACACTGTCAGAAAGCTGTTTGCAAGTTGTCTGTCCGGAGGACCAGGGCACCCAGCACCTCTGTCCCAAGCACCAGGGCGCCTAGCGCCCCTGTCCTGGTAGGACCAGGGTGCCCAGCGCCCCTGTCCCAGTCTTCTGCTCTGCAATTTGATACAGAGTGCTGTCCCGACCTTCTCTCTCCAGATCTGTATCCCGTGGCATCGTCTGAATCCTGAAATCTGCAATGATATCTGAAAAAGGGGGTATGGGCGGCTATATAGGGTTTTGCCTTAGTCAAACCCCCGCTTCGGTGATTTCCACCTCCACGAATAGCCAAGTTGTTTTGTAAAATGTATTGTGTGTGCAGACCTAGTGTGTGTGCAGACCTAGTGTGTGTGCAAGGTCCTAAAATGCAAGAAAGCAAACTAGAGCAACCTAGAAAGTAAACCCTAATTGCTTGTAAATGATAATGTGAATGCTCTAAATCAAGATGCAAAGTGATCTAAAGCATGAATAAATGATGTATTGAAGCTTATGTAAAGACATGAAAGCAACATGAAATCATACCCAACCCTCAAGGGAGGAGTACAAGCCAATCTTCAGTCAGTAATCTCCTATTGTTCTTCAATGTCTTCCAAGCCCTAAGTGGATGAATGAATTTGATAGATGCTTGATAGAAGGATGTTGTAAGATGTTGAAGTCTTCAAAGATGTGCTCTTTCACTAAATATGAAGTTCCTGAAAACAAAATTTTGATCCCTTCAAATGAAGAAAGAGAGCTCTTATGTAGGAAACCCTAGATCGTAAATTCGTATTTTGGCCGACCTAGAGATTGAATATCCCGCCAATTTCTTGGGCTTAAGCTTTATTTTATGATTGGATCGCGCTCCTAAAATTTCGGGAAAAATGTCCGGGACCGTGTGCACTCCGGGCGCCACGGTCCCGACAACTTTTCACCGAATTTTCAGGACCGTCAGATATGATGATTTTAGAGAGAATCCCGAAGTTACAGGTGATTTCGAGATGTTTTGACCCCCGAAATCAAGCCCCCAAGCTCAGAATAGGGCCTAATTAGGGTTTTTGATTGAGTGATGTATTGGAGGAATAAGATGCGAAGGGCGCGCTTTAGTGAAAGGGCCCAACTTTATGATGTAGAGAATGATGAAATAGGACCTTAGACCTAATTAATTTGATTAATTAAGTGCTAAAGGGGAAATGCCATGCAAAGTGCAACTGCACCAAGGCGGGTGCTAAACTAGGTGTTAAATTGTACTGCTTTAGCAAGTGCGTACAATTTATGACGCTACATTTAGCCCCCACTTTAGCGGTCATATGAGTACTATGTGCATATGCAAGCTAAAGTACAGAAAGTAAACATTATTTGAAAAAGGATATATCCATAAGTTGTCGGACGAAGCCCCCAGTGGTATCTGCAGTACACAGTTAGGAACCGCACCCTACAAAACAAACGTTAGATCACAAAAATCACCTAATGCTTACTAAGGAAAGTGATGAAATCTGTGAGTAGCTGTATGCCCCCCCCTGTTTCGACTTGCTTATTAGGGAAGTGAAACAGGGTAGCATGTTTACTTGCAACAAATTGTGTAAGAGAGTATTGATGAGGGGTGTTCACTAAATAGGCTTCATCAGAGCACTTTTTGGAACATCCCGAGAGTAGGGGAAGGAAAATATGATTCCAACGCAACAAACGGCTCGAAAATCGCATCTCCCAAACTCAAGTTATGATAAAATGAATGGAAGAGGAAAATTAGGGTTTCAAAAAGTAAGAATAAACAAACGAGAGTATATACCTCGAAAGTGACACTTGTATTCGTCACTTTGTTGATTTCAGAATACTATTCAGTGCAGTGGAGCCCACATAGCCATCATCATGCCTTCACGACGACCGGAGCGTCCCATGAGGGTTGAGATCCTGCACCAGGCCGTGATCGACGACGAGCCACTGGATGAGGTGAGTTGACTGAATGTTTGACTTTTGATTTTTCACATGTTGACTTTTCTGTGATCGTATGCGGGCCTTGAAGGCTGACCGGGGCCCACCCAGGGCGCCATGGTCCCTGTGGGGTGCCCTGGTCCCCCCAGGGCGCCATGGTCCCTGACAGGGGCGCCATGGTCCCCTCAGGGCGCCATGGACCCTGACAGGGCGCCATGGTCCCCAATCAGGGCCTGGCGAAGGGTTTCAGGGCTAGCACACGATGTTTGACAGTTTGCATTAGCGATTTTGATGATCGAGTAGTGATTACGATTATGTTTTTGTGTTGCAGGGCCTTCCGTACATGAGAGAGCATACAGCGAGACATATTCTTCGTATTTTACGAGATCAGATTCCGCGGCTTACTCAGTCAGAGAGAGACACACTGTCGATAGTGGGATTATGGTATGTGATCGTCATGCCAGCCATTCATTTCCATCCCGCGATGCTGATGGCATTGATGGAGCGATGGGATCCTGACACATGCACATTTCATCTTCCAGTAGGAGAGCTAACAGTCACACTCGAGGATGTGTACCGTATACTTCGTCTTCCTATCAGAGGAGCGACTGTTACATACGCGACCGATTGGTCAGTGGAGGATCATCAGAGAGAGCAGGTGTATTGCATAGGGAGAGTCATGTCGAGCGAGACGAGAGGTCGCATCATGGTCAGCTGGCTCTTACATCCTACAGGGGAGGTACCCCTTCTGAGATGCCTTATGATAGCCATCATAGCACTAGCCGTCTGCCCTAATGGGTGAGGGACACACATGCATGGGGGTCTCACATGGTGTATCAGAGTGATGGAGAGACACAAGAGAGTGTATGCTTGGGGTCGGAGTATGCTTGCGCATCTCTATCACGACCTTGAGGAGTATGTATTTGGATAGGGTTGCAGTTTGATGACATGCACACTTCTGCAGGTGTGGATTTTAGAGCACTTCACATGCACCAGGCCCGTCGGCTTTCCGCTGAGTACAGCGAGCGAGCGACCTAGGGTGTTCGCTTATCCACTTACCAGCGAGTGGAGATTTGGGGATTTGTTATATTGGAGAGTGATTTTTGATAGAGTGACAGCCGAGGTGACAGTGTGGAGACCTTACCTACGGATGCACAGATGGGATGGGATGGAGAGACGGTTAGCATGCCTACAGAGGAACCACCTACTGCGGGGATGATATGCACACATCATAGTCCCTTTCTACTTCGACCGAGTACGGAGGCAGTTCGGGCTAGAGCAATGTGTTCCAGCCGATGTGCCCATCTATACTCGACACTCACGGGTCCTTCCCAGACCTAGAGCAGTAGCGAGACCGATGATAGATGACATCGAGACCACAGACTTAGAGGGATCTGATCAGGATGTAGTCACTGATTATTCTGCAGAGTCTGGAGCACAGAGGAGGTACATCTCATGGTTTATGAGATCATATCCAGGTCCTATCTTTCCACCAGATCATCCGACAGGCTATCCAGGCCCATGGAGACATGGAGACCAAGACGAGGACCAGGGATCCAGGTCAGAGGAGCCAGAGGAGGGAGAGGAGGTGGGAGATCCTGATCCACCTACAGGCGATTAGCCTAGTGTCGAGGAGGAGGAGGAGGATACAGATAGAGAGGACGATGAGGGAGACGCAGGTGATGATGCGGATGAGGACGAGGATGAGGATGACGAGGAGGAGGAGGAGGAGGAGGATAGAGATGATGAGGAGGAGTCGGATGCAGCTCCCCACCATTCAGGAGACGATACCATAGCACTAGATCCACCTCTTATTCCCCAACAGGGGGAACATGAGGCGATACGGAGACCTGTTCCTAGTACCGTCCAGCCCACACCCATCGTGGATAGATTATTCGAGCGAGGGGAGCCTAGCGGTTCCCAAGCACAGATACTACCATATCATGATCCCTACTGGCGCAAGGGAGATCCAGGTATAGTAGTTTTATATTGATTGATTAATGTTTTGATGATATAGAATGGTACTAACAAAAATCTGTTCTACTACCACAGCTAATGTGCAGGAATGGCATTCCCTGATTCAGCAGGCAATGACAGATATTTCCATGATAGCACAGATCCCCAGTTCCTCACAGATTGCCTATAGGCCTCAGGGGAACGCGAGTCGGCATGAGGATTTGTTTTTCCCATTTTGAGTACAGGTAGATATATGGAGGGAGAGAGAGAGAGTCCTATCAGAGGACCTCCAGCAGGCGCGACGAGATCTAGCAGCGGCTCAGACCGAGGCTACCACCTATCGCACGATCCTTATGGATAGGGATCGCAGGAGTTCCTCTCGGAGTCACTCACGATCTATATCGTGCTACACACCCATGGGTCCACCTTCGCGGCCAGATCAGGAGGGAGCATCCAGTCGACACTCTCCAGCCACTAGCCCTAGGGATAGGAGATGATTTTATGATGTAGGAGAGGCCACATTTTGGATATACAGTGACCTATATTTGTATACGATCCACACATATATATATGTATATATACATGCTTCTCTTTTGTCTCAAATGTGTTATCTTTAATGCTTAAAACAATGTATATTTTGTTTTGATTAAATCTAGTACATCTGGTAAATGTACATGTATGTTCAGAATTTAATTTCCATGTGATTGATTTCTCAATGCTCCATGATTAAATTGATACATGTGTGACTTAATTAAAATATTTAATCAAGTACAACATTGATGATAAGGAAGAAATATGCATTAAGTCTAAGAATCATATAACTAATGTGATTTAATTTTGAACTTAAACACAACATGATACGATTCTACTTAACACATAACGACACTGTATAATATGCTAGCATAATGGAATGTAAATCTTTCACAATTTACATAAATGAATTCAAGACAAACCATAAAGTAAGAAGACATGCTTGTCAGGAACAAAGCAATATAGATTAAACAACATAACATTTAATCCTATTTTGCTTTAATTAAGAGACACTAACATATTATCCAATGTTGAAGAATTGAAAAGATGAAGAACGAAGAATTAAGGATAATATCTATGCAAGTGCATAGCATTGATAGGTTCTTTAAGAGGCGTACCGTCTACATCCGCTATTTTGTAAGCACCTGATCCATAATCCTCAATAACGATATATGGTCCAAGCCAATTAGGACTAAATTTTCCCTTTTCTGTAGGTAAGGCATTCACATTGCGCTGATTCTCATAGAGGACTAAGTCACCTACTGAGAAGGAACGTTGAATAACCTTATCATTATAGCTTCGTTGTAGAGTTTTTTGATATGCTTGAATATGCTCAAGAGCGTTTATACGCTGTTCATCAAGCATCTCAAGCTGTTGAAGTCGTTGTTCTCTATAAGAGTCATCATCTACTATACCTTTGAGAGAAACCCTAAGTGATGGAATCTCTAGCTCTAAAGGCATAATAGCGTCAACACCATAAACAAGGTTATAAGGAGTAGTTCCTGTGGCAATTTGTACACTCGTTCGGTAAGCCCAAAGAGAATAGATTAGCTGGTTACTCCAATCCTTACCATGCTTATTCACGGTTTTGCGAAGAATTTGTTCAATTATCTTATTGGATGATTCGGCTTGACCATTTGACTGAGGATAGTATGGTGTAGAAAATCGATGTTTGATATGATACTTCTCGAGGAATTTCTTCACGTCCTTGTTCTTAAATGATGTCCCATTATCTGAGATAATAGTGGAAGGTATCCCGAACCGAGAAATGATGTTTTCTAGAAGAAATTGACAAATCACTTCAGCAGTGGTAGAGCGAAGGGGAATAGCTTCTACCCACTTCGTAAAGTAATCTGTTGCGGTTATAATGAAGGTGTGTCCTTGAGATGAAGGAGGGGAGATTTTTCCAATAAGATCCAAACCCCATGCGGAGAAAGGCCAAGAAGCTACTTGAGAACGAAGTTCTTGGGCAGGAGCATGAATCAGATTATTGTGTTGTTGACATTGATGACATTTTTTAACAAATGAAAAGGAATCCTTCTGCATAGTTTGCCAATAGTATCCCATACGAAGCAATCTATGAACCAAGGATTTGCCCCCAAAATGCCCCCCATAGGCACCTGAATGTGCCTCTTCAAGAGCAACAGGGATTTCCGACTTGTTAAGACAACGAAGGAGAAGACCATCATAACCCCTTCGGTAAAGGACATTAGAAAGAATGATATACCTAGCAGACAGCTTGCGGATTCTAGCCCTAGTGTTCCTATTAGCGGAATCAGGAAAGGTACCATCGGTCAAATATCTTACGATATGCGAGTACCATTCATCTGAGTCTATAAAATCGCAACATGTTACCAAGCTAGAATCATTTACAATAGCTGGAGAAATAAGATTGTGAATAACGAATTTAAGATCGACCATAGGGTCCTCTAAAGATACTAGAGAAGCCACACATGCCATTGCGTCTGCATGTCGATTATCTTTTCGAGGAACAGGTTCCATAGTATAAGAATCAAAATTTTGTAATAAAGAGATAGCAAGGTCTTTATATTGTGATAATTTGTCTTGTTTTGCTTGATATATTCCTGTTACTTGTCTTATAATCAATTGCGAATCTCCATAGATATGTATGTGTTTTATGTTCAGAGCTAAGGCTGCTTTTATTCCCGCTATAAGAGCCTCATACTCAGCAATGTTATTGGTACACAGGAAATTTAAACGATAGGATAAGGGAATGGGTTTCTTTGTAGGAGAAACCAGAACAACACCTACCCCCGATCCTGTACGACACTAGAGCCATCAAAGTATAACTCCCAAGTTTCATCTTTCTCTATAGAAAGAATGAAGTCGTCAGGAAAGGACTCAGGGTTGGGGAAGGAGAAAGGTGAAGGGGCCTCAACTAAGTGATCGGTCAACGCTTGTCCTTTAATTGCTCTTTGTGAAACAAATTTAAGGTCAAATTCAGCTAACATCATAACCCACTTAGCTAGACGTCCTGATAAATCAGTTTTAGAGAAAAGATGCTTCAAAGGATCAAAGTTTACCATGACATGGACTTCTGAATTCAAAAGATAATGTCTCAATTTCTGAGTCGCAAATACCAAGGCCAAGCATTGTCTTTCTATCACAGAATATCGGGTCTCATAATCGAGTAAGGTATGACTTATGTAATAAACCGGACATTCCTTACCATCTTTATCATGTTGTGCCAACAATGCTGCGAGAGCATGAGAGGAAGCAGCTGTATAAAAAAGGAAAGGTTTAGAAGGTTTGGCAGGTTGAAGAATAGGAGGACTAGCCAAATACACTCTTAAATCTTCAAATGCTTGCTAACAATCCTCATTCCATTGAAAGGTGATATCCTTTTTAAGAAGTTGAGTAAAAGGAAAGGTACGATCCGCAAGCTGAGACACAAACCTACGAATAGCTTGAATCTTTCCTTGTAAGCTTTTAAGTTGAGACACATTTCTAGGAGGTGGCATGTTGACAATAGCATCTATTTTTTTAGTATCCACCTCAATCCCACGATGCGAAACTATGAACCCTAATAGTTTTCCACTATCCACACCAAAAACACATTTGCGGGGATTCAAGTGCATGTGATATTTACGAATTCTTTCAAAGATTTGACGAAGGATTTTAACATGATCCATGCGAAGAAAGGATTTAGCCAAAATATCATCAACATAATCCTCTAAAATCTTATGCATATAATCATGAAAGATAAGGGTCATCGCTCGTTGATAAGTTGCACTGGCATTTTTAAGTCCAAAAGGCATCATTATCCAACAAAACGTACCCCAAGGAGTGGTGAAAGCAGTTTTGAATTGATCTTGAGGGTTAATAAAAATTTGATTGTAGCCTGAAAAACCATCCATGAAGGATAACAAGGCATGTCCTGCCGTAGAATCAACTATCATGTCAATGTTTGGAAGAGGGAAATCATCTTTTAAAGAAGCCTTATTTAAATCCTGAAAGTTGGTACACATTCTTATTTTGTTGTCTGGTTTAGCCACAGCGACAATATTTGAAATCCATGGGGAATAGTCAATAGGGCGGATAAATCCAGCCTCCAATAACTTTTCAATCTCAGCCTTAACAAGCAAAGCTACCTTAGGATTCATTTTTCGAATCTTTTGTTTCATGGGCTTAGCATCAGGAACTAAGACAATATTATGAGTAACGATCTTAGGATCTATACCAGGCATGTCAGAATATGCCCAAGCAAAGATCTCAGGGAATTCATGCAATAGTTCTTCATATTGTTTCTGTTCCTCTTTATCCAAACATTTCCCAATTTTAATGACTTTCTCTTTATTGCAAGGATCCATCTTAACATCAGTGGTGTCACTTATGAGAAGATTACTTTGTTGAGGAGTATCCTTTAACTGAGGGAATTCTTTCACAATCTCATCATTATCAATCTCTTTTCCAAAATAGGCTTTAGTGTTCAAACAATAATGGAGTCCCCTATTGTGATGATAACGAGGAAGAGTGTCATAGGCTCCCAAGAACTCAGCTAAAGCATCATCGGTAGGGAAGACATCCAAAGCACAGGCACACGAAGGATCCCCATTAATATACTTAGGATGTTGTATTGATAGAGATGTAGAAATAGCATTAACACTAATGCATGGTCTTTTAGAAGCTTTAGTACGTTTGCAGGGATTAAAGCCAAGTCCAAAGGCATAATTGTGAAAATTAGTCTCTAGAGGAACTCTTATCCCTTGTTCATGAGCACCACAACCTTTTCCATGATACCCATGCTTAGCAAAAATGCGAAAACCACGACCATAAGGATCAGCCATTTCAGGAAGAGAAGGTGGTTTTTCATAAGACAAAGAATCAAACTCTTCATAATTAGAGATGTGAGGAGAAGAAGTTTGAGAGGCGGCCACAAAATTATTACTCATAGATTCAGGTAAGGTTGATTGATTTTTAGTTTCTTCTTTCTTTTCAACTTTATGATTTTCAGCTTCTTCCTTCTTTTCAACTTTAATTTCTCTAGAAGGAACCTTATATTCACCCACAAAGGTAGGATTAAAATCAAGGGATCCCCAATCGTCGTCTTCGAGGATCTTCCCAGGATCAAAATCCTTCTTATGTGTAGTTTCAAGTCGAGAGGAATCTTTTCCAAGAGCTCCAGACTCATCCAAAGAATTTTGATCATCGGAGAGCGAGGATTCACCGATAGGTATCTTATTTAAAGATTCATCACTAGATGAGGACGGCTTAGAAGAACCCCCCTTAGAAGTGGATGTTTGCAAACAAGCTTGAAAATTAGTATCACCTATCAAGGTATATGTCTTATTGTTATAAATAAATTTAACTTGTCTATGCAATGTAGAAGGGACAGCTTGCATACTGTGAATCCAAGGTCTCCCCAGTAGCAAGTTGTACGTTAGATTTCCCGACATAACATGGATAGGTGTAGGCAAAGTAACAGGCCCCACTATGATGGGTAAGGTGATAGTACCTAATGAAGTTTTAGCCACATTATCAAAGCCTTGAATAGGACGAGAGTCCGGTTCAATTAAGGATGTATCCACATTCATCTTATGCAAAAGATTAATGCTACACACATTAAGACCAGAGCCATTATCTACTAGTGTTCGCCTTATAGCCGTGTCTTTCATGATAACCACAATCATCAAGGGTTCATATTGATGTTGGATTTCACTAGTAGGCAACTCATCTTGGGTAAACACAATTTGAGCTTTAGGATTCATCACAGAGTTAACCAAAGATGCTATATTACTAGATGTATTCGGTGGAGGAATATTCAAATCTTTCAAGGCATCTTGTAACACTCCATGATGAGTGGAAGAAGTTTGAATCAAATCCCAAAGGGATATCTTAGCAGGGGTAGCTTTAAGTTGTTCTATGAGATCATATTCCTTTCCAAGAACTTGTGAAATATGCGGAGCTTGTGGAAGAACCGGTTGAGGATTCGGAAGAGAAACTGGGATAACAGGAGGAGGACTAGGTTGCCTATTATTTCTGGTATGATAAGTATGGGCAACCGCATGATAACTCTCTCTAGTTATTTGCTTGGCATAATTATAAGGACTTACAGGTTTTCTTCCTTGCACAGTGATGATTGGTTTATTCGGAGTACGAAAGGAATCATGATCATACCCTCCTTGGACAGTAAGGAGAGGTGACTTAGAAACTTGAAAGGTGGGAGAAGGATAAGCTCCTTGGACTTCAAAGAGAGGCTTTTTATGCTCATTCAAGTTTATTATGTTAACTAATTTAGAAGTTTTGTTCTTGTTTAAAGATTTCGATAAAGCCACAAAGTCATCAAGAGCATCATCCAACAAAGCATGATCATATCTATTGAAAGGTTTATCTTTTGATTCAAAAGGAGACATCTCCTCATAGAGGGGATTGGTGAAAACAACCATGTTACTAGATTTAGTGGAAGAGTTGATAGGAATGTACCCTTGAGAGGACTCATTCAACTTATCTTTCTCATCACAACGAAATGGCACAGTAACAAGGTTTATGAGTTTTTGGTAAAATGAAGGTTTGGCATCTTTAGGGTTTAAAAACTCATCTAAAGCTTCATCTAATTTGTCTTGGCTATACTCATAATAATCATTGAAAGCATGAACATTTTGCAAATAAAAATCTGACATTTTGAAAAGATTACACAAAACTTAAACACCCAATGCAAAGAAACACACTTTTTTTTTTTCTTTTCTTTTTAATGAAAATGAAATAAAAACACACTAAATCTAGATCTAGATCTAACAAATGCAATGCAAGAGGAAGCAATGATAGATTCACGTCAGGTTCACCAAAATGTGTGGGGGAAAAAGCGAGACTAGGTTAACATGCCCTAATCCTACCTTTTGACACACATTACAGAATACGAAAGAGCCTAGAGATATCCCACAATTGGCTACTTCTTTTTGTGAAAGAGAGAGCCATGGGATATCTATTAGGATTTCTATTCCCTTGTTGAAATTATAAGATCAAGTAATGCAAGTTCAAACCCTAATCCCAAAATGCAATTATGAACTAATAACAAGATTGCAGAATTGAGATTAAACAATGAATAGCTGTAAATACAAGGATGAAATAAGAATGCAGATGTGTACCCGAAGTCAAAATCGGACTGAAAATGTTCAGGATGGGGGCACGGGCGCCACTGTCCTGAAAACTGCACGGGAAACTGCTGTTCTGCACTCTGGAACACTGTCGGAAAGTTGTCTGCAAGTTGTCTGTCCGGAGGACCAGGGCGCCCAGCGCCCCTGTCCCAGTCTTCTGCTCTGCAATTTGATACAAAGTGCTGTCCCGACCTTCTCTCTCCGGATCTGTATCCCGCGGCGTCGTCTGAATCCCGAAACCTGCAATGATATCTGAAAAAGGGGGTATGGGCGGCTATATAGGGTTTTTCCTTAGTCAAACCCCCACTTCGGTGATTTCCACCTCCATGAATAGCCAAGTTGTTTTGTAAAATGTATTGTGTGTGCAGACCTAGTGTGTGTGCAAGGTCCTAAAATGCAAGAAAGCAAACTAGAGCAACCTAGAAAGTAAACCCTAATTGCTTGTAAATGATAACGTGAATGCTCTAAATCAAGATGCAAAGTGATCTAAAGCATGAATAAATGATGTATTGAAGCTTATGTAAAGACATGAAAACAACATGAAATCATACCCAACCCTCAAGGGAGGAGTACAAGCCAATCTTCAGTCGGTAATCTCCTATTGTTCTTCAATGTTAATAGTATAGACAATTCACCTAAGATTGGTGTTGATAGGTCTATCATTAAACTTGAGTCTTTGTATATGTCATTTACAATGTTGTTGAACAACCGTTAGGTACAATCACACTACCAATTTAGGTGGGACTTGTGAACTTACCTAAACTCATCCATTTCATGACCAATACTCTTTCATACAATCATCTTCTTGGTGGACCATGGATTCATGCCATGTGGATAGCCTCATCTACTCTTCATAAAAAAAACAATGAACTTGCATATAAAAAATATATTTACATAATTGAAATTTATAAATATCCACAAACTTTCCTACAAGAAAAAGCTGGATATTAACTTCTTATCTCTAATTCTATCAATATTTTGGTTCCTTCATTAATAAAATTTGATAGATACTATAATTTTTTGTTGATAATAGTGATTATAAAAAATAGGTATTTGACTCCAAATGTGCTCTTTGCTAATGATTAGGGTTTATTGTATTTCAAACCATCCTTTGTTGGAGAAAACAAACTCTCATGATCCACACTGAAGGCTTTAAATTAGTGTTCTATTTTATTTGTGTAAGCTACCTCTATATAAAATAGATCCATTATAACTTCTTCTTCTAACAATGTCTTGATGATGATTGGGGCTCTTTATATGCTACCTCACATCGACCAGTCAAATCTAAGATTGACCCTTTCCATTTTAACACCTCAACACTCGATAAGGATGTGTATTCTTGCAAAAAAAATGATTCTTCTTTTGCTAATGTTTATGCATGTGGTATAAAGACGTATTATGGGCATAGATATGATGTAAATGGTATAGGATGAATCGAACAAGGAGTTAAGGCTCTTGAAAAAATAGAACACATCATTTTAAAGAGTGTTGCACTTTCCAATCTTCTATTTTGACTACACCCCCTCGTCCATTGTTTAATTCCTCTATGCCTTATTATTATCAGTAGTCAAACCTTTTCCACAATAGAAAGCTGTAATTCCTACTCATTATCTCCTATCTACATAAGAGTATATTTTGCTGAGTATATTTAAAGGTCCCACTTGATTATTCATCCTTAAAAACATAAGATTTTATTAACATAATCAAAGAAATATTTTTTTTTTATGCATATCATCGAGTGCTTGGACATTCCTTCAATGAATAAAAAATCTCCAAAGGTGAAATACGATATTCTCAAATCTAGTATCATTCATATGAAAACTGACAGTAAGTTTCACCTTTATTGTGTCCATTATAAATGACACTTTTTTATATCATGTTTCTCCTCACTAAGTGACATTTGTAGCTATATATGGGGCTCATTGTAATTTATGGTAGTAAAGTCTCACATACAACCATAATTACTTTATGGTTTCAAATCAATATAATCTAGTATGGTTATACTTTCATATACACTGGGGGGCTACAAGAATGACTTGTTTTGAGGTGTGCATCCTTGTTTGAGGATTCTGTTTCATTCTATTTGGATGTGTGTATCCTTGTTTGAGGATAACTTCTCTTTCTTTTGGGAGGTATTTGTATCTTTTTTTGAAGATCCCACCACTCTTCTTTTCCTTAAGGCATTATCATAGAACATATACTAGTATTTTAACAACGACATAATTCCTCATAAGCTTTGATCTCACTGATGTACATTCTTTATGGTGGTGTTGTTTTTATAAAAACCCCTAAGAAGTAGTTATTAATTTTTACAACATTAACTAATTATGAAGAACGGGTTGTTTATTTTGCAATTGTTTTTATGGGAGAATGCACTATTAAATGTCTTTATTCCTATGAGAGCATGCACTATTTTACTGGAGTTGTTTTTATAGTAAAATGCACTTTCTTAATTTATGAATCACCCTACATATTGATGGATTCATATGACTCACATTAATCATCTATTACAACAGATAGCTTTCTATTTGTGATTAGTTTTTCTTAAACTCAATGAGGTATTGGTAATTCGGGGTAATCTAACATAACACAACTTGTTAGATCCATAGAGGCTTTGTAATGTACAATAGCCTTAGTGAAAAATTCATGTACTCTCACATCCCTATACTAATTGAATTATTTCATATGTTTATGTTCTTGGGTATATTTTTCATGTATTTGTTATATGTATTAATTAAGTTATTAGTGCATTTTTAATAATCTAGGGATGATGCTTGGTACTGAGAGAACTTTTCATACTAAGGTCTCCTTACCTCCCTAACTTGGAATCTTTGTTTTTCTTATGCATTTTCTTTATGTATTGCATGTCTTCCATGTATTTTGAATTCATTCTTTATGTGTTGCATGTTTATTTCATTTATATCTTATGTGTTTACTTCATGTTGTGTATGTTGCAAATTGATAGGAACCTAACTTTGGGGCTTGTGCATCCCCAAATCGGTGACATATTATTCCTAAAGCATTTTAGTCTTTCTCCTTCCCCTATCTTGGCCTTTGTTTAAATTATCACTTATTTTTTGCATTCCCTTCTCATGTTCTAATATACACCCATTAGTTTCCCCCTACTTTTTAGATATCTTTGAAGTATGTTTTTTATCTTAGCACTTTTTTTTTGTTTCATCTATTTTCTTTCCTCTTGTTTAATCTTTGTTACTCTAGGTATTTTTTTGGTTCATTATTTATATAAATTTTCATGATCTATTTTCCTCATGCTAACTCTTTCTTATATTCATTTATACTTAAGTTTCTTATCTATTTTGATATTTTACCTTTATATTTGATTTTACACTTACATGTCACTTTTTATTACATGCATATTATTCTATTTGATTATATATTTGAGACATTTTTTATGATTTTAATTTTATTAGGAAATCACATATTTTACACATTGAACAAGAAAGTAAATATTTTAATCGTATTCAAAATAAATATTTATTTATTGTGCATCTTTGTAGATGTGCCAGCCAAATCAAATATTTTTCTGGGTCTATTTGTAATGTCGTATGTCACATTGGCTAGATAATTTAAGTGTGAATTACACATTAGAAAAATAATTAATATTAAGAAAATCTGATACCAAAACATAGTTGTTGGGGTCAATGGTTTTCTATTCTCAATATTTTTAAACACATTGTTATTATGCTTGGACACATGGAGGATGCATTAGATAAGCTTGACTTTTTAGAGTATTCATGGAGACTTTTTAGGTGTGTTGTAATATTTTTATTATTAAAATGTACATTGAGTGTGGATGATTTGGAAACTAGGTTTTTTTACTTGTGAGGCTTTTGCAAGGTATATCTTGTGTAATATATTGTATTTATTTGATATTTACATTATAGATATTTTGTAAGCTTGTATACAATATTTTCTATTATAACATTATATAGGAAATAGTTTGATAAACTTCATAATTTTTTTAATAATCTATCCCTCAAGATCACATTCTCTTTATGATTTTCCTACAATTTAGAATTAACACTATAAAATATTTGTTACCATTTTATATTAGAATACATGTTTTACTATATGTTTATAATGATTAAATAATCATTACTATATTATCCTACATTTTGATGTATTAACATAATTATTTTTAATTTGTTAATTTATAGTTACTATGGCATCATTACATAGTCATACGTGATTTTTTTTGGATAAATAAATAGTTGCTAAGGGGAAATGCCCACAACTTGAATTTATATGTGTCCTCTCTTTGAATTTTCTAGATTGTCATAGCCCTGGCAACCACTAGACAATCCACCTTGAAAGTTGCATGAGTTGGGTTGTTAGCCACCTCTTCGACATCTCACATATCGTTATCACATCACTCCTCTCCTTGCACTGGTAGCACCAATTTTCTTTTCCTCCTCTCAAATTTCAATCTCCTCAGCATCTAGCAAGACCTCGTCTATCATATACTATTTCACCCATCCCTCGATAGGGATACCCATCATACCCGCCATATGTTGCAGAAAAATAAGGCTCCTGTCCACATCTCCCCACCTAGCCTACAAAAACTTTTATTCCATTTTCTATATGGGTGCAAGCAAGGAGTTGGGTCCCAATCCCACAGAAGTCCGTAGGTTGGAAAAGTTTCCCAGTAGAAATGGGTGCTCGATTTTTAGGAATTGAGCGCCCGTTTAGCTTCGGGGGCCCAAGATGTAGAATAAAATGTGTGCCCATTTCACTTCAGGCCACCGAAGCAAAACGGGCGCACAATTTTTACAAATCGGGCGCACGATTTGTAAAAATCGTGTGCCCATTTTCTAAGTCTATTTAATTATTTTTGTTAAGCTATTTCCTCCTCATTTTTACTGTTCACAAAATAGGTGAGCGAATTGAGAAAGCACGGGTGCCCGTTTTGAGCTTGCCAACCGACCCCCAAAACCATTTTTTTTCCCTCATTCCAGGTACATACCTTTGTTTTTTTATTTTTTTTCTAAAAACATGTTAATTTATTGTTATTTCTTAATTCTAGAGAGTAGATTAAAGTTTTAAAGTTTGAAAAATGTTTTTGTTTAATAGTGTAAAAATTATTTAATTTTATGTTTAAAATAGTTCTTTTTAGTTTTCGAATATTGTAGAAAACATGAAAAATAAAAAATAGTTAAAACTTAAAACCCTAGGTAGAAAACAAAAAGAGAAACATAAACCGAGACAACTGCAAATTGTTTGATATATGCAAATTTTAAAAACTACCAAAAAATATTTAACCCTAGAAAAAAAATGAACAATAAACCCTATACAAAGAACAAACAATAAACTATAGATAGAAAATGAACAATAACCCTCTCTCTCTCTCTCTCTCTCTCTCTCTCTCTCTCTCTCTCTCTCTCTGACCCCTTAGTGCATCCTAGGATCTCTTAAGACATTATAGGATACCTTAATACATCTTAGGACATCTTTTGGCCCTATAAGAAACTAAGAGCCCTTTAATACATCCTACTACATCCTTAATGCTACATATATTTAAATGTTATACATGTGTATAGTTAGATGTTTAAATATTTAAATTTCTTTTTTATATGTTGAAATGTTATGTTCTATATGTTTCCAATGTTATGTATAAATGTTAAATCTATATAGTTAAATGTTAAAATGATATCCTAGGACCCCTTAATATATCCTAGGACCTTTTAAGATACCTATTGACCCTTAAGATACCTACGATCCCATAGTAGGACCTTTTATGACATAAGATTCCTTAACAATCCTCTCCTCTCCTCTCTCTCTCTCTCTCTCTCTCTCTCTCTCTCTCTCTCTCTCTCTCTCTCTCTCTCTCTCTCTCTCTCTATGTCTAGGACCCCTTAGTACATCCTAGGACCTCTTAAGACATTATAGGATGCCTTAATACATAAAATTATATGACATCAATCTACATACAATTCTTTTAAAAAATAATTTTTTTTTAAAATATGAAATTTTCATCAAATGATGGTGGTTGTACACTTGATGTTCTGAAAATGTACTTTATAGTTAATTAAAAATTAATTAAAAAAATACATTCAATACAAAAATAAGAAAAAATATTCTCATCAATATTTGGTGTCTTAGGTATCTTTTCTGAGAAGGATTTGCAAAAATTCATTTAGTTGGGGGGTGAACTCACAATAATGGTTCCCACTTTTTTGCCACTTTTGACACTGAGATGAACAATTTTAAAATAATCTTCAACTTCTGACAACTATAACTTTTAAACTATTAAGAATTTGAAGATGATGTAAATTAGTGATTTGTAGAATTTTGTCTGTAGATTCTATATATATTTTTTTCAAATTTTTTTGAAGGATGTTTTTTTAATTTTTCCAGCTCCCTCGAAAAGTAGTTTTTTTACAACAAACTACATTTTTTAAGAGTGATGTGCCTCCCGAAACACATAAATTTTTTTTCTATAAATGATAAAAACTCAATTCTTTTGAATTTTGGTTTGTAACATCAATATCAAAGGCTTGCAGTTGGTTTGATAGTGATATGTTCAATATTTTTCATTTTATTAAGTTTTGAAGTCCGACTAGTCATAATTCAGACATAGGTTTATGTTTGAACACATAACTTATTCTATATATATTGAAATTCAATTTTACTTTTTTTGTTAGAAAGAAGACATCAATACCTAGGGCTTAAATGTTTTTTAGAATTTTTTTGAATTATTTTCCTATTTTTCCCAATGCGTTGAACAGAGAAGTTATAAAGTTATATTCATTGGAAACCTTGCTTTGAGGACTATAATACTGCATTTTGGGTTGTCAAGATCATTCCATTTGAGCCTTCAACCAGAGGTTTCAAGGCAAAAAATCTGCAAAAAAATGTAGAAATCTTTAGAGAAGTTTTAAGAAAGGGGTTCGAACGAAGGGGGGTTCGATCAAACCCCCCTTTTTTAGGGGGTTTCGAATGAAGGGGGGTTTGATCGAACCCCCGTGCTATAATTGAAAAAATGACATAAACGGGCATTAAAGGTGCTTCGCTCGAAAGATGGGGTTCGAGCAAAGTGGGGTCTTCGCTCGAACCCCAAAGGGTATTCCGTTCGAACACCCCCACTTCGCTCGAACCCCCCGTAAACAAAATTTTCCACTTTCACCAATTTCCTAGTTGGAAAAAGTGGGAACCAACTTTGTGAGTTCACCCTGGGTCAAAAAATGGTGGTCGTACACATGTGTGGTATAGTCCTGAAACATGCATTTTGAAAAAGTGGTTTTTAAACATGCCTACTAAAAGAGATTTCTACCATGTGGGTATTGAAATAAATTACATATTTGAAAAGTAGACTCCGAGCACTGCATTTTCTATTACTGAAGTTTATTGAGATTCAATCTCTAAGTGCCTCAAATTTTGACATCAATTGATAGAAAATTTGGAAAACAGAGAAAACACTTCCAATTTTTGCCCAAAAGTGGGACTCAACTTCTTGTAGCCACCCGTATTACTGAGAATTTTCTCACCTCGCCATGCCTTCCTTGAGATAGGTAATAACTCTGTAGCAAAGGGACCATAATCTCCCCCAAAAAAACCATGTTTTTGATTATATGAGTAGGGAGAAGGCCCTAAACCTACAAAATTTAGCAAAATCAAAGTACAACAATAAAATCCCTCGCATCAAGTAGCCAGTCCATTAAAAACCATGTTTGAAGATCATTTAGTACAAGTTATTTTCTCTTGTCTTCAGAGTACCCATGTATAGAGCCATTTTCAAGAACATTGTTGTAATTTTTTGTTCTCTATATTTATGATAGGACATGATAAAGTTCTACCTCATAATAGACTTAACAACATGCGAGATCAATGGATGTCCGAATGATAGAATATAAAATAACCTCTTATCAATCACCCTGCCAAGAAAGAACATCTTTGTTTCATTGTTTCCAATAAAATTTGCATGTCCATTGTAGATTAACTTCACTATTCCCAACTCCTTTTTTAAAAACATCCTATCTCTGTAGGATAGGGTAATTACTACCTTTTTGATCGGATATTTTTTAATCCATCTCAATATATCCTCCAACCTTCCATCCTTTCACATAATTTTAAATGTGCCTTGAAAATTGGTGCACTCCACTTGTCACCATTTCACACATGCATATACACCGCCACATCACTAGTCTTCCAAGCCACACTCAATGCCACAAGTTCATTAATATAAAAAAAACCTTCAACACACCTTCACATGTGTCTTGGGTGTAGTCACTATCCTTAGGGAAGAATGCCAATAAGACATTTGTATAACTATCATCATCCCAAAAGACAACGGCTCCTTGTCTAGCCACTTAAACGATTTCAATTAAAGGAAGCCATCAAGTTTGAGAAAAGGATTAATATCAAGAATAAAGTACAAATACACATTGAGTATGTAAATAAATTAAACCTGAAACACTCTCATACCCCATCCAAGTCATGGATATCAATATTCATGTCAAAATCTTGTTTGTCCAATCCATCTGCCACAACATTACATTTTTAGTATACGTGGGAAATTTTGAATTCATCAAATTTTTGTGACAATTTCTTTATCAGTCGGAGCCACTAAGAAATTTTCTAGTTTGTTTTAATATTGCATCTAATGGCATTAATATTTATGAGAGAATAACCCCCTCTAGATGGACTCTTCTTGCCAGGTCTTAATTCTTCAAACGTCACTCAAAATTATATAACATTGTTGGTTAACATGATAACATATTATAATTTATCTCCTAAGATAAGCCTATTTTGGTTCCTTTCCACATAACCAATTCCACTCAGCCCTAGATTTCCTCTTGTAGCACCATCAAAGTTTATTTTTAACCACACTTCCTCTGGAGCCATCCATTGGACCCCAATCAACGGATTTGGCAGATCATCCCTTTCAAACCCAAAACATAAGGGCACGTTCAAATTAGAGAATATCTTTATCATTTCATCATCCCAATTAATGAAAATGTTGCATTTAATAGACAAGTGTTTTTTATTGCATTGTTGGATAAATTTTATATTTGTTGCTCAATCTTCCTACAAAAAATCTCAACTAACATATCCAAGTGCTCTGAAGGATCCTTCTATTAGGTACCTTCCAAAGTTTCCAAATGATTTTAGATGGTAGAATATCCCATAGGCACCCAAATAAGACTTTTCTATTCTTTGTTAGCCACATATTAAACCACTCTTCCATCCCACGAGGCATTGGGAGCTACAAATTAAGTATTTCAATAAACAAATTCCAACATTTCTTTGAGTATGGTAAATTGAGAAGAATCTAATTTATCGATTCATTGTCTACATAGCATAACACACACCTCCCGACAACTTCAAATCCCATTATTTAAAATCTCTCTTCAATCAACATTTTCCTTTGAATTGTCATCCATGCAAAAACACCAACTTTTTGGTAAACAATGGTGTCCCCATAATAATTTGACAGGCCAATCAGCTTTGGCAATTGTAGCCTCTTTGATCTTGTACACCACCTTAACCTTGTATGTTCCTAAGCTGGATACTCACCACCTAGGAATGTCTTGTTCATTAGATGGGGAGAGATGTTTATTTTATCAAAATATCCTTTAGAGCCTTCTTCTTCTCTTATAGTCTATCTATATTGTCAAAGGAGTTCCATTTCCACAAAGTGGTGCCATTTTGCTCAATTATACTCCCATAATTGTAAATTTCCTTTCCCCAAGCTCCGCTAGTCTCTACTTGCATAGTTACCAAATTTGGGTTGGACATAATTGGAGTTTATTTGAACTATAAATCCTTCCAAAAGGAGGCACTTCCCCCATTCCCAACTTCCCATGTTACATGTTGGGAAATGATATCTCTACCCTCTAGGATATAGTTCCATAGATCCGATCCCCTTGGAGGGTCAATAGACCTCAAAGTTCTAATGGGATTATCGGAATCCAAATATTTCCTCCTTAACACCCTAACTTACATCCAATCATTGTTTTCATATAAGTTTCAAATTAATTTGGCCCCCATTGTCAGATTCATGATTTATTGTTGTCTAATACCAACTCCTCCAACCTCGTTTGAAGAACACACCTTGTTCCAGGCCACCAAAGTAAATTTATCTTGTTCACTAGCCACATCCCAAAAGAATTTTTGTATTGTTTGGTTGAGAATATCATCAATCAATTAGGGAGCTTAAAAGGAAAGGCATTGAGTAAACTAAAATGGTTGATAGCACTACCATGATCATCATAAGTCTTCTAACCAAAGATAGCTACTTCCCTTTCCATGTTTCCATATTGTTTCTGCACTTGGAAATAAGATAAGTCCTAGTAGCATTCCTTATTGATACCTATAAATAGGGGCATTCCTAGAAATCTACTTAGGAGGGAGGTAATTTGGAGACTCAGATTATTTCCATATCTAATTGGATCCTTAATTGTATGTTAAGATAAAATACTTCAAATTTATTTCAATTCATGCTTTTTCCTAAGGCCCTGGAATTCTATCCAAATAATTATTTATAAGTCATTCCTCTGAGCGTTTGGCTTCCCCAAACATGATTGTGTCATCTATAAATTGTTGGTGAGTAGAAGACTCAATGCCCTCAACGATCTTTGTTCCTTTCCATGATACTTCCTTGCTTAGGTTTCTAATACCTCTCCTTGAAGCCTTTTCCATAATTATGAAAAGGAAGGGTAATAAAGGATCCACTTTCTTTATTCTCCTAGAGGTGGGAAAGAATCCATGAGCTTCTCTATTAAGAAAAACTGAGAATCTTGGGGTTTCTATACAACTTTTGATCCATGCAATCTAGTCTTGATCAAATCTTAATCTATCCAACATTTTAAAAAAAAATTGTTTGTCAACCAAATCATATACTTTGAATATGTCTAATTTGATAATCATAGTAGCTTATTTAGTTTTCCTTGTTATATGAATGGCCTCATGGGCTATGATAATGCCTTCCATAATTTACCTCCCTAAAGAGAAGCCACTTTGTTCATCCAAAATCACCATTCTCAAGACCTATTTAAGCCTATTTGCAATAATATTGGTTATTACTTAATAAATTATGTTTCATAGCACAATTGGTTTAAAGTAAGCCATAGTTTGTGAGTCCTTCTTAGGAATCAATGTCAAAAAAAATATGATTGATAGCACCTAGTATCATCATCTTTTTCCTGGACTCCACAACTTTGGTTAGATCATCCTTGATTATATCCCAAAAATACTGAAATAAGCTTGCTAAGAGTCCATTCGAATTAGGGACCTTGTCCAGATTGAGAGAAAAACCATCTCCTTGACCTCCTCTTTAGAAATTCTCAAATTAAGGGCCTTGTTTTTTATCCTTACAAATAATTGCAGGAATAACATTTAGAATATAATCTTTTTCTTCTTTGTGATCCTGGGACGCTCAGTTGAGGCTGCTTTCAAAGTAATTGATTGCTTCCTTGTTGACCACTTCCATTGATTGTACCATGTTGCCATCTACTTTTGTAATTTCCACAATAGTCTTTATTTTTATTTTGAATTTTGCCATCCTGTTGAATTTTTTTTGTTCCTATCTCCCTCTATCTAAATTTATCTATATTTGAGCCTCTAATATCATTCTTCCTTGGCCTGAAGTTCCATGAGTTAATTATTGAGGATTCACTAAGTGATAAATTCATCAAATCTTATACCTATAGAAATTATAACCTCATTGAGTGCAACTAACTCCTTTCCACCTGTTACTGCGTCATTTATTCCTCATGACAAGAGTGAGTCATCCTATAAAAATTCCATTTAGAGTCCTTGTCTTTCTTGTAACACCTCGGTTCAAGCCCTTAGTACGTCTGTAAATCGTCTTCCAATCACAAATGTCGAGTTTTAGTAATTGGTTGAACTCTGTGAACACGTTGAACCATCTTGAACCAGGTTCAATAGGTTCATTTAGGTTCCATAGGTTCCTAGGTGTTCAGGGAGGTTTTCATACTAATATTTTCTTTAAGTGTCTTGCAGCGGCTTTTTAAAAGTTTCTTGTTCGGAAAAATGTTACTTTATTTCTCTCCAGGCTTTGAACTCATTGAACCAAGTTCAAGAGGTTCAAACGTGTTCAACATGTTCAATATAGCACAAATGGTCAGCAGCTTGGTATAATTAATTTTCTTGGCAAGATTTTCCTTGAGCGCGGCGTACATCTTGAACTACTTGAATGCTAATGAAGTATGTTCAGGATGTTCATATGTGTACGAAATTGGTGGGTCTCGCGGGTTTTAATGATTTGATGGTGCATTTATTGCCAGATATGAGGAAGTTGAACCATGTCTTGAGTGACGTCAATCCTTGGCTTTTCGAAGTAAGTAATCATTTCGGGAACTGGCAGTTACTTCAAAAATGCCGCCATGCATTCAATGCATGCATGCAATGTCCAATCCACAAACTTAACACACTCAGACTAAAAATTGGAATTATTGCATTTAATGGTTCCATATCATTGCCCTCACTATAAGGTATGAAGCATTATTAGTGCTTTGCATTTGTTCCTCGCTATTGCGGTTTTGTTTTTCCTGGATAGGAGTCTTGTTTGCTGCTAGTCATCGTCTGGTTGTTCAACTGTGAAGGTGAGTCCTTTTCTTGTTCTCTCCAGTAGTTTTTGCTTGCATTTTTTCTCTCATAGAAAGTTTTGCTTCAACTAATTAAGGCTCATTGCTTTGAATTATGAAGTCTACACTACATTTGTTTGGGAATGTTTTTAGCCTCGCATGTACTAAACCCATAGTTAGCGATACCGACCTAAAAGGGGAAAATCTTGAGGTTTTGAAAGAGAGGGTGTTCAAGGGAATTGACAAATCTTTTGGTGTGGAGATTTTGAGTAGCGGTCTCACAGAAGTGGTAGCTTTTTCCCCAGCCATTCCTTGCCTAGAATTGATTCGAGAATGTATTGCTAGATACAACCCAGTGTCTAAGACCATTAGGAGAGACAATGGTGAAACCCTTCTTGCCTTAAATCGTGAAGTAATTTCCTCTGTCTTCAAGATACATGATTACCAGTTCTCCAACTTTTCCCCTACTCAATCAATCACCGAGTTCAACGCGGACAGAACTGAACACCGTAACAATGTAGCAAAATTTTGGTTGAAGGTTCCTCAAAGAGGTGGTTCCAGGTTACCCAAGAATCCTAATAAGAATCACATGTTGCCTCACATTCATGATGTTATGCTTTTGTTTCACCGGGCCAGAGGATCTGCTGAAGCTTACAGCTTCGACGACTGGATTTATTGCCACTGGTTTTGGAAGGGAAGCAGTATTTGGATTGGGCTGAATTGATTGCTGATTCAATGAGGGAACAACTGAGTATGGCTAAACAGTTCAAATAGAACTTCTTTATGTCTTCATATCTCTTGTATTGTTTGGCGTGTGTTAAGGAGTTAGTTGGAATACCAAAACAACTCACTGAGGAGGATGTTTCCATATATGAGTTCTATCCCATGCTACAAAAGGATAAGGCCTTATAGGATTTCAGAAGGGTGCACAATGCTTTTCTGGGCGACTTGTGTCATGAATTGAAGAATATGAAAGCCAAAAGAATCTCTGAGGATGCGCAGACATTGATAAAGAGGTTTGGTAGTTTTTATATCCAGTTTCCACGCTTCTGTTACATAAGGATAGGTGGCTTTGAAGAGGAGCCCTTCAAGCTTCCTCACTTTTGTTCAAATTGCTTTGTTTTGGTGGAGATATGTAGACAGCTAACCTCTGTAATAAAAAAGGCACAACCCAGGGATAAATGGGAGGGTCATTTTCCCATCCAATTGGGCGTGTTGTCCTGTAGTTCGATGTCTGACGCTTTGAGTACTGGAGCAGATCTTAGGAATTTCAATTTTTCCCTGTATCCTGAAAGGAAAGGTTTCAATAATAAGGGTTTTTCCCGAAGCCTTGGTCTAATGCCATACCTCCCAATGCCACAATTGGAGGATTTCTGGGAAGATTGTACTGATGAACTCGAGGTGTTCAAAAGGGGAAACATGAGGATGGTGTTAGAACAAGTCATTTCATTGCAGGTAAAGTTGGACACTAAGGGGCTCGAAGAGGACTATCTAAAGCTATTCGAACCAAGATACTTAGCCCGTGCAAAAATTGAAATGCCTCCAATTGACTAGGATGAGGAAGAGAAAGATGATATACAGTTAAGGACCAAAGGAGTTTTGGAAAGGACCGCAGCATGGGTTGCCAGGAAGAAAGCAGCAAAATTAGGCATTAAGTCTAATTCGGCAAAGAGTAATGAGGTCCCTCTACGTTCACCAAAGTGTCTTTCTAACAATACTTCTATGCCTGTTCATGCAGGTAAGGATAACAAGCCGCCCCAGCTTAGACATAGGTCTAATTCAGCTTTGGATTTCTGTACTCCTCGGTATACCCAGTCCCAAAGTGTTGTTCAAAGAAAGATGGATCAAGCAAAGGATATAGGATTGAAAGATACGATTCTTGATGCCTAGATATTTGAAGTTGAAGACTTGGATAGAAATGTTGCTAATGCCTTGGATTCTCATACGGTGACTGTGGCTATGACACCACCTTCCAAAGCGATCGAAGGAACAACCAGTTCTAGTGCAACTCCTAAGTGGTTGACTACTTCGGTGAACAGAAAGCGGAATTTTCTTCCCGTGACTATTCTGATTAAGGAAATGGTCATTAAGTACATAGAGAAGAGTCCTAAGCCGAAAAGGTTCAAAAACGCCGCCCGCCTAGACAATGATGAAGGAACTAGAAAATGGGTTGCTGAAATTGCCTCATACAAACCCAAGGACGAAAACAAGGAGGCTAGCCCTGATGATTTTGAGATCACGAAGGTGGAACTGGGAAATATGAGTAGAGACTCAGACAATCATTTCTTCCAGGTATTGGCAAAGAAAATTCTCACCAGATCGGAGAAAGATGGGCGAGAAAAAAGAGAGCTAAAGCGACACATAAATGTTCTTGCTCAGTTCATTGACAATATTGGTTGCTTTGGGGCACTCCCAATATCTCATACTATAGAGAACTTCGACCCAACTTCGCCAGAAAATAAAAAGTTAATGAGCCAAGTTCAATGGGCCAAGAGTATTGGAGAAGCCGTGGAGAAATGGATTGAGGGAATAATCAAGGATGAGGAGAAGTACATCACCAACTCCTAGAGGTTATGCGATGAGATACAGAGTCTTATCGCCAAAGTTCAAAATTAGCTTGTGCCGTGGGAGAAAGAGGAACACAAGTGGCAGAATATCTTGCCTTTGTTTGCCAAAATAGAAGAATATGGAGTTACCAGGTTTTTGACAGAACACTCAATCAAACTGGTAGCGGATGAATGTTAGCTCTTTGTGCTGAAGAAAACCATAATGTGGTGGGTTCTTACCTTCAAGTCTGTGATCTCCGATGCTAAGACCTCTATTTGCGAGCTCCAGGATCTCCAGTGCAGTATAGTTAATGATAACAAGGTGGTTAACCCTGACCATGACTGGCAATTGGGAATTTGCGGGTTGAACACACAGGATGCAATCAGGGCTTTCTAGATAAACATGGAGAAAGTCAAGGCCAAGGGTAATTTCACTCTGGAAGATAAAACAAGGGTGGCTAGGATTGATTCCATGACTTTCATTGGAAATGATCAATTGCCGAAACATGCCGAAAAGATGGTGAAGCACCGGTGGAATAAGGAGGCGGTGAAGGCAAAGCTCAACGCGATGAAAGTTCTGAGCCAATCTATTATTCAAGAACTCACAACCGCCCACGATGCCTGTGAAAGCAAAGAGGATGATGATGATGGAAAAATGACATAATGCATTCATTCAGCCCTGGTTTCCTTTATTTTTGTAATTTCTCATGTTTATGCAAAAACTTCGGGACATCTGTCCCAAAATACATCATGTTGGTTTCATAACTATTTTGGGGGAGGTCGAGTTTTCAGGGACACCTCCCCTGTTCTAAAACTATAAATTAAGGAAAGATAGATAGAATAGGGGTTAGATTGGGTGACAAATTTTGGTTAGTTTTTTTTTTTTTTTCCCTCTGTTTTGTAGAAGGAAGAATCAGACTTTTAAATCTGGAATGGAAAAAGATTTATACATGTATTATCGTACCTTTGTCACATAAGAATATATATATATATATATATATATACAAAGATCATACTATTTTTGGGAGAAGGAAAATCTGTGGGTTTTGAATCTGTGTAGACACATATCTTTGCATAGGCTTATCTAATCAAATAACAGTAATGACCTTTCCATTGCAAAAAATTATTATTTTTCTAGTACTCCTTCCCTTGAGTGCTTGTTTTCTTTTAGAAAAGATTCATGTTTGAGAACAGATTCGGTTTCTTTAATCTATTCATTCCTTATTGAAATTGTGGAAATGGTGTACTGAACTTTGATTCAGTTACTTTCATCTCTTGTATTGAAAAGATAGGAAAGATTGTTTTTTTCAGAAATATGTGTGAAATATTGGCCTCTCATCTAAGAATGATGTAGGCAGCCTTACATGCTTTCAGGTTAAAAGCTACTACTCAAATAAAATTAATTAAAATATTCCTTGAATAACTAAAAAGGGAGCTGTACCTATGGAAAATTTAGAGGGAAGTGGTTTATACAACACTTACCCAACTGTTTAATGGAACACTTGTCCTTAAAAGAAGGCGACAGAGTTTAAAATTGATCATTTTAAAAGGGGACAAATCTATTCACTAACACCACCCTATCCCTCTCTAATAATATTTTTTTGTTTAGTATTCCCTTCCAATCTCTCAACCTGTGCTTGGTGTGTTTATGTTTTTTGCTGACTAGAAACATTTTGGAATTGTTTCCTACATCCACTTTTTCCCACCAAATTTTTAAGGGTTCCTTTAAATTAGGGTCCCTAAGTCACATATTCTCAAATCTAAAAGGGTTGCTATCTTAGGGACATACCAATAGAATGTTTAGCACCATTAGAAAGTGATCCAACCTTGTAAAGGTAAGGATATTGGATGAAGACCATCTTGCATCCCCCAATCCTAGGTGATATAAAACCTATCAATTTTTTCAACAATATTGGTTAAGCCTTTCATCCTGTTAGTCCAGGTGAATATAGTATTCTGGGTTTTATATTGGTTAGATTATTATCATCCACAAATGCCTCGAAGTCCTCTTGGATATTAGTGGTTCTTTTTATACCACCTTGTTTCTCTTCACTATTTAAGGTAGCATTGAAATCCCCTCTTATAATGAAATTCTCCATCCCCTAGGTTTTCAAAATTATAGTAATCTGTTGCTAGGTTACTCTTGTATCAACTGTTGCTATTAGTCCATATGCATTGATTAAGGAAAAACTCTCTATATTGTAGAGCGTCCTAAATTTCATTAAGATCTACTTATTAATTTCCTCTATCACTCTTTCATTTATCTTGAGAGGATTCCATACTATACCTAGCCCCCCCAGAAGTTCCTTCTAAACTTAGAAAGTGCCCTACCCATTGTTTCCACATCTTTATTCTTTTTCCCCTTCTTTTGTGCTCCATTTTGTTTTTTGAAGGAGAACAATATTTGCATTTTCCCACTCTATTTGACACTTGATTAAGGGCCACTTGTATTAGAGGCATAATTCCCTTAACATTCAATGTTAGGACTTTCATTTCCCACTAAGAAGGAAGGTGTCCTTCCTTGATTTATGCTTTTTTTAACCTGTTATGCATCCCACCATTTGCAACTTGAGCCATTTTGGTTTCGAGCTTGGTTTTCCTTTCAACTTAATATTTGGCCTTTTTATTTTAGAGAAATATTGTTCTAATATCCTTTCATCAAGAAATGGACCTACGTCTTCATTTTCTCCTTCCCCATCCTTCAGGTCAGTGTCCACCCCCATTTACTCATCCTCTAGTACTAATCCTGGATCGTCAATCCCTCTACTCTCATTCTCTATTTGGATCCATTTTGTTTCTTGATCCCAATATTTTCTTATTTTATCTATATTTTATTTTTTTGTAGAAAAATTTAGTTTCTCTCATAGTGGGCACCCTTCCTTATGATCATGAGGACCCACCATCTCCTTAATAAGATGCTTGGTATTTGGGATTGCATTTAATTCTATGAATATACAATCATTCCTTACTTTGTGTCCTTGGTAAATATCATAAAATTTAATAATCCTTCCTCCATGTCTTCCCATCTAGATTCTTTTTAATCTATAAGGCACACCTTGTTCTATCCTTCCTCGTCAAGGATGAATCCATCAATTTACTCTAGAGTTGTAGGTATCATACTGTAAATTAATTCCCCACTCCCTACATATTTTCAGTACTTTTGACTATCTATTTGGGCTTTCAATGTGTCTTCTCTATAGAGCTCCATGATACTATGATTTACCCACAACGTCTCCACCTAATTTTCTCTATCCATAAAAAACATTACCGAGTCCAATTCCACTCTTTCTGTGTGGCCATCCCCTTGTGAAGTATTGAACCCTTATATGCCCCTTTTCTCACGTAAAACTTCAACATGCTCATTTTATTTGTTAGTTAGTATCATTGTTTCACAATCTAGCGCCCCATGCCTATTGGATTTGTACCTAGGGCAAAGGGAAAGTTAGTCCTCCCTTTCAATCTTTTGAGTCCATCTATCCCACTCAGTATTTAATTAGATTTCATGTGGAAGGGGTTTGTGCAGATTTTGGAAAAATCATATCCTTGCATATATCCCACAACATTTATCCATCTACAGAAATGAAAGTGCCCATTTTGTCTTTGATTGTTGATAATATATCCTTTTCCCAATATTCTGATGAGAGATCATATAGAAAAATCCAAACTAGGTAATCCTCAAACTAATGTTTCCATGTGTTAAAAGTTAGGGTAACAATCTATGAGATGCATACTAGTACCATTCAAGTAGTGTGGTGTATTATTAAATACTTCCCATTTCCCGAAATTCAATTGGAATTCTACCAAAAAGAAGCCATTGGCCAACGCCTTGATGTGAGTCTTGAATTTCCATTTCTCATTACACCAGTACTTGAAGTTAGTTAAAGTTACTCCTCATCCTCCCCATTTGAAGATAGCTCCTATGTCCCTTAATCTCTCAACAGAACAATTCTATTTATCCCTATCAACAAAAAAGGGATTTTGGTGAATAAAAGGTTGTAATCCTTACCCGAGGGCATTGCCACTTAATCCATACTCGAGGGTATTGTCTGTTGTGGCAATTGGATTGAGGTTTTTACCCACTTTTCTTTCTCTCCACATGTATTCTTTGAGTAATCTGTTAATATTGAAGACCTCTCTGGCCCCACCTTACTGCCCCAATTCTTAAATACATTGGCTCTTGATGAATATTTTTTCCAAAACCTCACAGAAATGACCCTCCTTATTCTCATCTTGTTAAACCTTTAGGTGGTGCGATTGATTTCTCTTTACTTTTGAAATATCTTCCTTTGGGAAAAGTGACGAACTGGGCACCAAGATTTCTGCTTTGAATGTTGTTGTCATGGAAACCCTTTCCCTTCCATCCATTGGAGTAGTCCTACCAAATCCTTCTTCCTTGATCCCACTGCATTTGGTGTTCTGGGACATATTTATCCACCCAATGACCTTGTTCATACACTCACTATGGAGTATACCCCAGAGGCGTTTGAGGCCATTGTTTCTTTTTCATATCTGTGAGTCTCTCCACTTCTTCAACATCTACCCACTTCTTCCCTTCCAAGTCTCTAGCCTTCCTTTGCTCTACCTTTGAGATTTCCATTTGCCTTAAAAGTCTTTTTCATCAGTTTGGTGATGTACATTTTGCACCATTTTATCAACTATGCTAGACTTAAATCTATCTAATCACAATAGGCATACATGATTTTTGATATTATATGCGTTGTAATAATTATATAATTAACTTACATTACACTTTTATTATGCATCATTTTCTCCCCCTCATCAAATTTATTGGATGCAACCAATTAGAGGAGTAATATAGTATTGTTAGCATTAATCTTAATCATATTTCAAGGAATGATGTATGCTACATAAAAAAATCATTTCTATAGATAGGCAAATACTGCTCGCATTATATTTCCTCAACCAATTAGTGTCTAGCCCCTAGGGATATCACTAGTTAGGCAATAATAACATATTTATCCACCCAATTACCTTGTTCATACACCCATTGTGGAGTATGCCCCAAATTTGAGTCTCTCCACTTCTTCAACATCTACCCACTTCTTCCCTTCCATGTCTCTAGCCTTCCTTTGCTCCACCTCTGAAATTGTCATTTGACTTAAAAGTCTTTTTCATCAGTTTGGCGATGTACATTTTGCACCATTTTATCAACTATGCTAGACCTAAATCTATATAATTACAATAGTCATACATGATTTTTGATATTATATGTGTTGGAATAATTATTTAATTAACTTATGTTACACTTTTATTATGCACATCTTTTCTCCCTCTCATCAAATCTATTGGATGCAACCAATTGTAGGAGTAATATAGTATCATTAACATTAATCTTAATCATATTTCAAGGAATGACCTATATTGCATAAAAAAAACATTGCTGTAGATAGACAAATATTGATCGCATTATATTTCGTCAAACAATTAGTGTCTAGCCCCTAGGGATATCACTAGTTAGGCAATACCATAATATATTAATTTATAATGGATATTTAATATTATAAAAATGGATAAATATATTCTCAAGTACAAGGGGAAGAGAGGGTATTTATAATTTTTTTTCTTTTGTATTGGGGTAGACTGGAATTGGTTGGGGTTGAGTTTATAGGACTCAAGCTAAATTAATTTTTATATATTTTTTATATTTAAGATACTATGTATATATATAATTTGATTATGTTTTTTATTAGAGTAAAATAGGTTTTGAGGGGGACCGAAATCCCTTAACAAAAAAAAATATCCTGCACCAAGGAAAAGAACCAGATTAAAGCCAAGAGTTGGCTAGTAGCTAAATAGAAGAGACAAGGAGGGGTACCTCGACCTCATGGGTGGCTGCAAGAAGTTGAGTCCCACTTTTGGGCAAAAAGTGGAAGTGTTTTCCCTAGTTTTCAAATTTTCTGTCGATTGATGTCAAACTTTGAGACACTTAGAGATTGAATCTGAAAAAACTTTAGTAATAGAAAATGTAGTGCTCGGAGTCCAATTTTCAAATATGTAATTTATTTCAATACCCACATGGTAGAAATTGCTTTTCAATAGGCATGTTTAAAAACCACTTTTTCAAAATGCCTGTTTCAGGACCATACCACACATGTGTACGACCACCATATTTTGACGTAAATAAATGAATGTTTGTAAATCCTTCTGGGAAAAGATACCTAAGACACCAAATATTGATGAGAATTATTACTTTTTTTTATTGAAGATATTTTTTTAGTTAATTTTTAATTGACTATAAAGTACATTTTCAAAACATCTGGTGTACGACCACCATAATTTGATGAAAATTTTCTATTTTTTAATTTTTTAAATTTTTAATCTTCAAAAGAATTGTATGTAGATTGATGTCATATAATTTATTTCCAAAAAATCTAAAAACAAAAAGTTATTAAAGTTTTACTGAACGTCACTATTTTACATTTAGGTACCACTTTTGATTATTAAATAATGCAAAAATAGTAAAAATAATCATATCACTATGAAATTTACATTTTTTAAATCAGGACAGTGAGAACTCTAATGGGTTTTTGTTTCATAGAAAAATACGATCACGAAGACCTTAAAAAAATTATGGCAAGGCATAAATCTAGTATTCCAGTGCCTTAGCCATTTTTTTGGAGGTCCAAGCATAGGCTTGGTCCCACCAAGCCTAACCCGAAGCCAAAACCGAGGCATAGGTGTGTTTCCCACTCCATCTTTTATGAAATGGGCGCCCGTTATTTAAAATTCAAAAAACGGGCACCATTTTTGAAATTTGTAGCATTTTAAGAAACGTGTGCCCGTTTTTAGAAACAGGTACACGTTTTTAGAAACACGCACCCATTTTTAGAAACTAGTACCCGTTTCTAAAAATCATGCACCTGTTTCTCTATGGTGGTTTGATCCTAAATGGGTACCCATTTTATTTTTATGGGTCGGGGCCCCAAAGTTAAACGGGTGTCCGTTTTTAAAAAAACAGGCACTCGTTTCTAGTGGCAAACTTTTTTGCTCGCAGAATTTTGTGGAATTGGGACCGAGCTTCTTGTACCCACCCTAATAGAATATTGTAAAATTTTTAGCATCTTTTAAACTTCCACTTTCTTGATAATAATATTATCATTGAGGTGGAAGGGCTTTTTCTGTGTTGGCCCATGATTGATATGTTTGGGCTTCTGGGTTGCCCTCCTTGCCTATCTGAGGTGGCCCTTTCTCCTATTGAGGTGGAGATTCAGTGGTTGGGAGTGATCGGGCTTCTATTTTCTATGAGGGGGTTTTAGGGGCTGTTGATCTGTCTTCTTCCTTGTCCTATTAAGGTAGACCTCTTTCCTATTGAGGTGGGGAGATGGAGTGAGGAGGCCTTTTGGTTGATGTTATTGCTCGAGCTGCTAGTTGAGGCTATGTGTCATTTCTTTCATGGGGGTCTTCATGGTAAGGTCTAGGTTCTCTTTGTCCCTACTCCCTTGATTATTTTGTGGGTTGAGAGAGCCTTTCAAAACCCTCCTGGTTTTGTTTGAGATCAATAGGTTGGTGTTCTATTTTCAGGTTGTGGGAGCCTGGTAAAACCCATAGGCAAACTGATTGCTGCTAGTTTTGTAGGGCCCAGCCTGGATTGTTGTTGTCCTTGTTTTTGGTTAAGGACGTGTTTTCTTTTGGAAACCTGAGATCTTTGTTGGAGGTTAAGGGAGCCTTGGAAAACCCTTCTTTGTTTGTTTTGAGAGCCAGTTCAAAACCCAAGTTGAAGGTTAGGGGAGCCTTTCAAAACCCTTTGTGTCTAAATTGTGTATGTATGCCTACCTATTATAATATAGTATCTTTGAAGGCTATGGGAGCCTGGAAACACCCATGGTATCAGTTGAAGGTTAAGGGAGCCTCTGTAAAACCCTTGTTTATGTATTAGGGGATGTTCTTTTCAGTATTGGTTGTGGTTGGGCTACTGATTTTTTGATGATCATTCTTTTTGGCAGCATTGTTTTGTGGGTTCCAGATCTTGGTAAAATATTAGGGTTTTGGGTCCCTTCAAAATCTGTGGGGTTTCGGGTCCCCTCAAAACCTATTTTTTCCTTAATAAAAAATATTATCATTGATGTTGATAATATAATTAAAAATCTTGCAATGTTTAGCATTACCTTTATCATTGATTCAAGTTCTGGTAAAGGGACCAAGAATAAGTCAATTATCTACACCCTATTGAACAACCACATAATTCTTCTCATCATCCTTCCCAGTAGTGCGGGAGATTCTGAAATAGTCTTAGAAATCTCTTTCAGGTTCTTTGACTTCTCCTTCAATTGTTTGAGTCCCTAAGAACTATTTTGCATGGAAGTTCTACTCATAACAACCACATCCCTAAGCTTATCATGGATTTTACCAATGGTAACTTCAAGAGATCTTATATTTTCATCATGATCTAGCTTCAATGTTTTCAAATCCTTAGAAACATTCTAAATGAGGCATTTATCAATATTATCCATAGGCATGGGATTTTTCACACTCAACTATCCCTATTCCAATTTATCCTAAAGGGAATTAACCCTCTCCTTCAGGATATTGATTTCTAACACCATCCAATTAAAGAGATTAACTTGCCCTTTTGTCACATCCTTTACCACCATCAACATATCCCTTGACCTCATTTTAGAGGACCCCATATCCATTTCGCCAGGGGTACCTTTCACGGTGTCAACAAGGATCTCAACATGGAAATCTATCCCCTGCAGGTCCACCTCAGACTCAAGGGTATCAACCTTGTCCCCTACCATCTCAATAAATTTAATTTTAGCATTTAAATTCTCCAAGGGATTTTTGACATGGACAATAACTGATGATTTTTTCCTCAATGGCCAACTGAGATAAATTTAGGCCTTTTTCCTTCTCTTTCACCTTTTTAGAGGATTGGGTGACTCTCCCACTAGGGTTTTACCCTTCATAGTAGAGCTAGGGGAGAGGGAATCGGGGACATGCTCCTTTGAAGGAACATACTCAGAATCTCCATTGTTATTTTCATACCCATGAGGCCATCTGGGAGTGAGATAGGGTTTGATTATGTTATTTATTTAAGTGTCATGATTTAGTGAATGGTGAAATTATTTTAATATCATACAAAAGGTACAATCTTTGAAAGAGAGATTTGACCAATATACATATTTTAGGACAACATTTAATACAAATAAAAAATGAATATCTTTGTTTATGTGTATTAGATAATCTCATACATAAAATTAGCACTTGATAATGAAAAGTAAAAAAATTGACGCTTTTCTACCATTTTTCAATATCTTTCTAATAAATGTTAATGGATACTTTTTTTAAATAGTTGCTTCAAAGTAACATTAAAGAGAAATTATTTAGTTTTGATAAGTAGATATGAGATGGATAAAAAATTGTATTGCTATTTTCTTGTAGTTTACCCTTTATATAGGTAAAATTTAATTTCTCAATTCAAACATGTAAAAGTGTTTTGAATAAGAAGTATGCAAATTAAAAAATCAACCTTAATTTTAATAATTATATTTTCATTCATGGTCAATGCAAAATTATCTTACTATAAATACTTTTATAACAAATTTTATTTTCATGACCTATTACCAAAAATAATTCTAGACTTTTAATTTGAAGCTTCATATGATGATAGTGGAAATAAACTAATTTGTTTAATACATGAGGGGTATAATAAAAAGGAGTATTAAAAATATAAATAAAAATATACACCCAAGCTATAATGTAAAAAGAGAAAATATTTTAATATGAATAGTACATACTAAGATTGGATATAAAAAACCAATATTTAGAGGAAGAAATGAGAATAGGGGTATTATTTCAAATCTTATTAGCAAAGGTAAAATAAATTTTTTTACTAAGTGAATACTTGTATAGGGTGAAAATGGAATCAGGTAGTTTAGGACCTCATCCCACATTCATCTAAATAGTAGAATACAAAAGCACCAAAAGGAGTGATTCTCTTTGACTAAATATTGTGAAAGAGAGTCAAGGAGTACATTTGACATGTTCTCTCTGATATGAAAGTGAACGTGTCAAATGTGAGAGAATGCCAAACTAAGCTTATATGATGAATGAAAACAACTAGAATAGTAGCACTAATAGTCTGATATAGAAGAAAAACTGAAACAAAAGGTATAGAGATCTGGAAATGGGAATATGGTGTTGACTTGATACAGAAAATTGAGCCTAATCTAACATGACCGGAGTGTTGGGTGCTCTGGTCCCAATAATTGAACTAATTTGTAAACTAGGAATCTAGAAGACAAGGCTTCTTGAATCCTGTCTATCAAATTTGAAGCTGACTAGGGTGGACCAGGGCCCGGTCCTTGAGATCCATGTCCGAATTCTGCAAATGGGTTTGTGACAGTTGATTTAGATCTTCCAAAAATTTCTGCTATGATGAAAACTTGTAACTCTGCCTGCAAGCTTGAAAATGGTGTGTGTGCAGCTATATAGGGTTTTCCCTTAGTTAAACCCCTTGTTTTGGTGATTTCCACCTCCACAAATAAATGATATTGTACTAAAAATGTGTGTAGGCCCTATAATCCTATGTGTTTGTAAGATACCTATGAGCTAAAATGCAAACTAGAGTTCTACCCTATGTTTTGAGTGAAAACCCTAAAATGAATTTAATGTAAATGCTTCAAATCACAAAATGCAATATAGATGCAAATCTGAAAATCAATGTGTGTAGATCTGAAACTCAAATAGAGGAAGGACATAAAGGTAAAATGCAAAGAACTAATAATCAATTATTGTGATAATTCAGCAGCAATTGATATATCACAGAATCTGGTATTTCACTCTAAGACTAAGCATGTTTTTATCAAGTATAATTTTCTGAAAGAGAATGTTGAAGCAAAAGAAGTAAGATTGGTTTATGCGAATACTAAAGAGTAGATTGCAGATATCTTTACAAAGCCTTTACCTAAGGAAACCTTTGAACATATTAGAGAGCAACTTGGGGTAATACCCTCACTGACAGATACTTAGATGATTGAAGATCGGCATCAAACAGACGGAAATTAACAAAGAAATCCTTTTTCAGCTTTGATGGAGGAGAGCTACTTCTCAGGGAGAGTAGTTGGTTGTATGTTTAGGTATTTCTTCTCAACTGCTTTGACATTTGATGCCAAAGGGGGAGAGATATCTATGGAAAAAAATTATTCATTGGGGGAGAGATATATACTCTTTGTATTTTGGTTTTGATTTCTAGTATTGATCTATTCTGGAGATTGTTGGTTTTTGTTTTTTTTTGTCATTTTGCTTTGGCACTTAGATGTTTTTCCATCTAGTGTTGTCATCGATGCCAAAAGGGGATATTGTTGGTATTATGGATGTGTTGCATTGGTTTTGTCATTGATGTCAACACTTATCCTTCTAGAGATCAACATTTTTTATTTGGCACTATGGTTATATTGGTTTACTGTTGAACCGACACATTGTGTTCACCGGCAAGGTCAGTGACTTGTGCACAGTCACCAGTATATGCTCACCGATAGGTTATATGGTTCATCGGTACTGATGATGACTTGTTATCATTTGGAGATCACTTGATTATGTCAAAGACATGGTTTGGATACATGGTTTTGGTGTTTTGTTTATTGGTCTAATCGGGTTGACATATTTGTTGTTACCGGCAAATAGGTCTAGGTTATGGACTGGTATACGTTATCTATTCCAGATCAAAATGACACATTATGGAGATGATTTATTATTGGTTATTGTATTGAGGCCGACATCTTGTATCGCATCAAGACTTATTTTTAATTGATTTAATTGTAATATTCTTAGTGAGCCGACCTACACATTTGGTCTTAGGTTTTGTATAAATGTAAGATCTCATTTGTGAGATGAAGTGTGGAATAGTGGTATTGTATTGCAACTTGGTATGTGTGAATTTTGAAGATCATATGAGCAAATCATAGAGTGAATCAAGCAAACATCATTTGAAGGTTAAAGGAAGGTTTAAAGGTGTTTATCTGAGCTTAAACCGGTACTGAATCTAGCATTGCAGATGCACTTTGAAGTAGTACATTAGTCTAGAATTCAACCATCCTACTGTAGTCAGTGCAACTCCCATTATTGAGAAGTGTGCTATAGGCGGTTGGCCTTTCTGCATGTGTAGACCCCATTTTTATACACATACTATCTACAGTAGTATCACTTGATTGTGGATAAGGTTTCCCACCGTGGTTTTTCCCCTTACAGGGTTTCCACGTCAAAAATATGTGTTGTGGATATTGTTTCTCTTTCTATTTCATGCATTAAGTTTTACCGGTATTAATATACACTGTTAATTTGTTTAACTGGCATTAAGATTGGTTTACCGGTATTAAGTATTAAGTTGAATTAATTTATAATAAGGTTGAAATTCATTGACAACTGATTCACTTCCCCCCCTCTCAGTTGTCTTTCTGGTTCCTAACAATACATCATGTCGGCTTACAGATAATTAATTACATTACAATACAATTCATATAAACAAAACTTTGTCTCATGTCAGCCTGAGTGCCAGTATGCTTTATTGCCGGTGTAAACTAGATGTCGATGAATGAACGTGTTGTGCCTGTTAGTGCCGGTAGATGATGTCTATGTTGTCGGTGAACCTGTAGAATCATGTTACTGATTGGTTGTCATCAATGACAACATCAACCATTCCCATGTGAGTGTAGAATGCCAACAGATGCAAATCTGAAAATCAATATGTGTAGATCTGAAACTCAAATAGAGATATGAAAATAACATGAAACCCTACCAAATCCTAAGGAAGAGGTACAAACCAATAAGCAGTCGATGAACTCCTTATTATTCTTCAATATCTCCTACAGCTTCCATTAATGATAATAGTGTTGATGAAGAACTTATTGATGATGTATTTGCTGATTGTAGACTTCATATAAACCTCTACTTTCACTTCAGAAGGATCTTCCTTCAATTGCTTGATTAGGACCTTCAAATGAGGGAGAGAATTTGCTATATATATAAAACCATGACTTTAATTTTGATAATAGGCCGACGACATAAAGAAGGATTTGAGTATTATAATACCACCAAATTAAGCTCCCTAAATTTAGGGAAAAAGTTACGGGATGAGAATGCTAGCATTATGGTTTGGTTGACTTTTTTCCAATTTTCTAGGGATGTGAGATATCATGATTATAAAGTCAAATCGAACACGATAGGTCAATCCAAGGTGTTTAGATACATGAGAAAATGTGCCTTGAAGATTAAAATTAGGACATTATTAGGATTAATAAAAGTAAAATAAAAAGGGGTGCACCTAGGGTTATTGTTTAGAGAGGACTTTAGATTTGATTTAATTAATAATTAAATGCCTAAAGGAGCCTTATAAATGTAATATGCAACGTGACACACTAAGGCGGGTGCTAACCTAAGCATGGAATTGGACAACCCTAATCAAGGTTGTACAATTTACGATGCTACAATACCATGAGTTCAATGTGGGTCTAATCACATTACTAGAATCAATTAGATAACTATTTTTCACATTGAATGAAACAAAATTGTCATACAAAATGTTCCATATCACATCACTACATTAATTATTTTTTTTCATATCACTTTCCCGTGTAAGCATATTTTCTAGCATATCCCTTTTTCTAATTTTTATTTTTTATACATAATGGAAGAAAATTATTATTTGTGTTTATTTGATTGATGTGATAAAATTTATTCAATGCATATATTTTGTCCATTTCTTTATCTCTATGGAACACTTTGACCAAGTATATAAGCATAAGAAAAATTTAAGAATAGCATAAATTAAGTAACATGGACCAAATATTATTTTAAAATATTTCAATATTTACCTTTCATGATTCCTTATAACTTTTATATAATGTGAAATACATGATCATGTTAGATTCACATTTATCTTAAAGTGACGGTAAAATTAAACATTAAATATTTCATATCCATGGGAATTCTCATTTGGTCTTTGATGGAATATATTTATGGAATACATAATGATAGGTGGAACAATCTTATTCTAAGTTTGTCTCACAATCTACTCCTTATTTATACCCATTTGATCCCCTTTTCATACATTCTCACATATCTATTAAGTATTATCTATCTTTCCATCATTAATCACACATAACTTTATACATTTGTTCCATAATTTGATTTAATTATTTCACCATTATTTTTTTTATTAAAAAAGAAAGGGAAGGGCCCTAATCCAAAGAAAAACAAAACCAAGAAAAAGTTAGCCATACAAGGCTCACAACTATTCTTCAGCTAAAGGACCAAATTCTAAAGAGTCAACAAACAACCAAGAAATTGAAATCACTTTTTTTGAATAACATAATAGAATGCATCCCATGTAAGAAGAAGCATCCGACTAATATTTATTCTAGGTTAGGATGGTTGATAATAAGTCTTAAACTATTGTTTCAAAATAAGATGTAACATGTTTGGCTCCAACTATGCTCTTTAGATGGTTTCCTTGTTTTGCTATCTTTGTGATTGGATTTATTCTAGATTTAGTTTTTTATGGTAGGTGATAGATCTATAATGGCTTGGGGCCCTTCTCCACTTTAATAAAAAATGATAATGGCATGTAGGCCAACCATAAAGAAACTTCAATTAGAAATAAAGAAAGATAGAGTGGCTAACCAGGACTACAACAAACATGAGCAATAATTTTTTATGAGGTTTTAGTTTTCCTTCAGGGAGGCCAAAACATTGTCATTCTTATCATTAGCTGCAATAATATTCTTTTTTTTTCTTATTTTTTCTAATCTTGGAGACCCCATAAACCACCCCCATGACATGTATGCTCGTTATAGCTCTAGTAATATTAACAATAGTATTGAGGTTGTTGGCATTGTGTTTTCATTGATGTCAATCGGTATAGCATGTTACCAGTATAGTAGGACAACCGGTATGAGAAAATAGTTGATATGATGTTATTGATGCCAATAAACATTGTGGCATCTTTGGTGTTCACCAATATAGTTGTCAGTGTTATCAACCGGTAGAGTGGACAATTGATACTGAACAACCTTGGGAGAGAAGAGACTGGTGAGAGATATGAACCGACAAGCTTGTGACTGGTAAAGTTTGTTGCAGTGTGAACTAATGAAGGGTCAGTAGTGCAACTGATATGCTAGTATGTTGTCAACTAGCAAGACTCCCACCAGATAAAGAAAAGATTGACAGAGAGTGTGTTGCTTCAGTGAGAAAATATGACATGGAAAAGCTACCATGATATATGTCAATTTGAATATGTATCCTCTCCTCAGTGAAGTCACATTATTACCGACTGGTGACATAGATACTCCTCCAATGGTGTTTGGCAGTTGAAGTGCAATTGTCTATTCTTCCCATCGGTAAGTAGTCATACATTTCTTATCCCCACAACATACCTGGTATACATCATGACTCTCTAGGATAAGATAGTCAGAGTAAGCAAAGGAAAGTGATTGGATGCATAGACCAGATGACTAATGTGGATGATGAGGAAGCCTCCAGAGTTTGAGATCAAAGATGAGCACTGGATCAACAGAGAAGGCATGATGTGCTATAGGGATAGAGAAGGAAGAGTTGAGATGATGTGTTTGCCATCTTGGCAAACCAGTTGAGAGGAAAACCGATCATATGAAGATGAGTCTATGTAGTTGAACACATGGAGTTACTGAGATGCAGTAGGAGAAAGGTGTTGCCTCAGATGCATAATAGTTGGAGGTTGATAGCATGAAGTCATCAAGAGTCCCAACCAGTAAACAAGGATACTAACATGTAGCTAAGTGAACTAAGAGACAAAAATTAAATGCTCTCAATCAGATGGAGAAGCACATGGTGAGTCACCCTAGATAACTGTTGAGGACTGATATGCTTCATGATCAGGCAAATTTGATTCACCAGAAAGACAGTGAAGGCGAAGGCATGAAGGCTAACTGGTTATGTTTAATTGGTAAGCCAACATGTACATGGATGGTTTGTCAACCGGTGGGTAAGCACCGGCAGTGCATAATGGTCAGTGATTGAGTCAAAACCGACATAGTGGACTATGCAGAGCTAGATACGGATGAGATTGCCACGTATAGACCTGATGTCAAATGCACAATGAAAGATGAACAGTGAGTCAGTGAGGTAGCTGGTGAGTAGGTCGATATTAAAGTTGGTTGCATAAATCATGGGTCGAGGTAGAAGGATGCGACTTGAGGCAGATCAGAGGGTTGATGTTTGTGTTGCACCAATCAAAGAAGGACATCCAGTTGCAGAGACGATTTGGAGAAGGAAACAAGGAGATCATTTAATGTGATTGACAAAAGCAGGTCGAGAAATAGAGTCATGTTTGCCAAAAATAGAAGATGTGCGTTGGAAGGCATGATATTGGTAGTGATGTGTAGGCAATCATCTTTGAGACATGATCATATAAGATTTGATTGGATTTGGTATGCCAAATTGGTCGTTGAAGATACCCTGGCACACCAAAGTTCAAATTCACATTTTGATGGGAAAGCTCTGCTATATATATGTTGATCAAAGATTGATGATGATTTATGATGTTGCTCAATTGAGAGGGGTGTGCAAGAAAAGGATTTATCACTCAGATTATTTGAATACTAAACATTGAAGTGACTGAGTGTAGAAGAGACACAACCGGTGAGAAGGTTTAACAAGGGTTTTACCGGTAAGGTTTCAGTAACTGATAAAACTTTAAGTGTGCATCAGTGAAGACAACCAATGGTGGTAGAACCAGCAAGAAGGTTGTTGAGAGTGAAGTGGTGGAGAATGAATGTTGGAAGAGAGCCGACAAACCATAAGAAGAGTAGAAGGAGAAGAGATAGAGAGAACATGGAACCAGTAACTAGTTGAGACACAGACAACCAGTAGAGTCTGAACCGGTATATTCGCAACAGTAGGTGAAAGTAAGAAGATAGAGAAAGTGAGACGAAGAAAGGAGAGGACAAAAAATTGGCTGAGAATACAACATAGGTAGAGTGATAGAAGGAAGAGGAGGAGTCAACCGATAAGGCAGAGGAGAAGTGAAACCGACAAGGTGAAGTGTATTCTGTGGTTACAAGATTCACTTGTAATCAGATTATTACTTTTGTATTTGATAATGTTCATTGTAGATCATTGAGTTGGATCTCAGTGTAGGGTTTGGTGCTCCTTGGGTTGGTGCCCTAAAAGTAGGGGTGGTGCTCCTTGGGTTGGTGCCCTAAATGTTGTAACTAGTGTGTTTGTTGTGAGGCTGGATTGGAGTAGTAGACTCCAACAATATTTCTCACCGATGTTTTTCCCATGTTGGGCTTTCCTCATACATCCCGTGTTATGTGATGTTTCTTTTCTGTGTGGTTGCATTTGTGTCATCCTCCTATCTCACCGATATTTTTAGTTAGTGGTAGATCTGCTAACTGGTAGCCACACACTTAGGACTAAAAGGTTAAAGTTTGGAAACCACTGATTCACCCCCCCCTCTCATTGGCATCTTGTGTCCAATAGAGGCCATGTTTAGTTTTGTAAAGTTGTCCTTTTCTTTTAGCTCCAACTTCTCATCAAGCTCAGTTACCCATTTTTGAAGTATCTCAACTTGATTCTTCAGGAAGAGAACCTTAAAAGTTCTTATATTATCTTTCATGTCAATCAAGTGGTAACTAGTTTCTTGATTATCCAACATTTGCCTTTTCTCATTCATAGTCATGTTTCCTCATTCATAGCCATGTTATCATCTTCCTCCTCTTCAATTCTTTCATCTTCACCACTTTCAATATCTTCTTCACTAATAGTATCATCCTCAGCTGTAAAATCCTCATCCAGGTCTATGTCATCCACTATTTGTGTCTCCTCCTACTTATCCTCCTTGTCAACATTCTCCACATTATTAGGGCATTTAATATCATCAACCACTTTCCTAATTCTCCTTGATATTTAAATCTTGAGATTTCTATCATTACCTAACTTCATTTACCCTTTTCAAGTTATTCCACAACAATTTGAGGTTTCGAGCTTTTCTTGTCCTTTTCTAGTTTCTTGGGGGGAGACACAATATTTTGACAGTTTGGGTTTCCTCTTGTTGAGAGTAACCTTGAGAATTTCAGCATAAAAAGAAGGAATATTTGGTGACACTTGGTCATTCATCCCATGGTAGGTTTAGGCAAATTATTTTTACCTTTACTTTTTTATGAGGGAAAAGGTTGGGGCATAATAGACAACTAGTATTTATAGGTGGTCATAATAATACCTTGGTGGAGAGGGGAATAGACACCATCATCAACACATTTTTTAATAGATGGGTGCAAATAAAAAAGGAAGCGAATAAACTCACCATTTATAATATGGTTAAACAATGGAAAATGGTATTGTGAACCATAGAAAATCTCCCTTCTAAAGTAAAATATTTCATGCCATAGAAACTAATCTGATCCCAAGAAGAAGGCAACTTAGTTTTGATATAACCATTATGGTGTCTTCTAATCTTTTCTTTTCCCTTGAAGAAGTTTTCCACAAACTCCTTGTAGTCTACATTCCTTTTTCTAGCAAATTTTGACCTTCAAAACTCAAACCAATCGCTTTTCCCCATCATTTTACTTTTGATGTTCTTGGTATTAAACCTAGTTCAATATTAGGAAACATTGGATTGAATATGAAATTCAAATAGTTAATTATAAATTCCAAAGAACTTATTTTTCACTAATTGATTTGATTTAACTTGACACATATTTTTGTGACACGTTACTAATTTTTATATATAAATACAATCACACTTGCAACTTTTAAGGTATATAAAAGTACATGATAAAGAAAGAACAAGGAGAAATCAATGGAACACAAATTTCAGTTTCTAAATGACAATGGATCATAATCTACATCAACAACATACATGCTACAAACATGTTTGCAAATAGTACCCTTGATGATTTACATAGAACCATAAATATGGTTTACTAAAGCATTTGATAGATAGGAGGCTTAACCCTAGAGATTTGGCAATCTCCTCTTTTGTTCTATGAACACTATTTTAAATAATATACTCAAACAAAAGAAAGGAAAAGATTGATAGACCAATACATACACTCTTTGGTTTATTCATATTTTTCCAAGTACATTCATACATATTCAATGAAAGATACGGTAGTTAAGTTTGAATTTAACAAATTCATGTCTAAATCACCATAATTGTTTATCTTACATAAATATAATATTATTTCATCTCCATTATATATAAATCAAATATAATTTCTGATAATCTAAACTAATTTTATAGTTACTAATACTTTCATTATCTCAAACCCCTTTTCATATATTATAACGATTAATAATTGTATATGCTTTTTAAATTTCAACTTTAAAACAACTTTACAAATTTAAGCATACACTATCCTCAATCATATATCCAACTATCCATATTTAACTTTTCATTCAAACACACATAGATACACTATTTTAAAGGATAAAACGATATGTACATGTAAATAGAGAAGATTTTCATGTCTTGTGAAGCAGAAATATGACAATAGACTAGAGTTTAAAGGTGACATCTTTGATGAATAGCTCAAATTAGTGCAAAAAGAATGGCAGCAGCAAAGGGACTGAAGTCCTTGGCTGAAAGTCTTTTTGGTTTCCTGTTAGTGCTATGTAACTGTTTGTTAAGTTTCAATTTTTTTTTAATTTTTTGTAAAGATTTTTTTTTTTAATTTCTTAAATAATCTTTTTCTTTGTAAAATTTGTTTTTCTGTCTTAATGATAGTTATGTAATAGATTTTGATCCTCTTCATACTAATCTAATCAAAAACAAATTTGAAAATAAAATAGTAATTAATTTTTTATTATTTTTATCTAATATTTAAAAAATATTATTATTTAAAATAATTTTTTAAATATATTAAAAAATTAAAATTAAAATAACATTCAAAATTATTTTAAATTTTATATTACTTTAAATTATTTAAATATTCATATATTATAGTTAAATATTACACATATAATTTAAAAAATATTATTTAAACATAAAAAATGATTAATTTTTTTCAATAATTTTATAAAATTATTTTGATATTATATATGATAAACATATTGTTATTTTAAATTTATTATAAATTTAAAATAACTTCATTAATATACATAAAAATAAGCAATAAAAATATTATCTTTACAAAAACTTAATAATTAAGTTTAATAATAATTTAACTTACATTTTAACATTAAAATATTTTTTTTGATATATTATTGATAGAATATAAAATAATTTTTTAAATCTTTAACACTTAAAAATTGTAAAAGAAAAGAATACACTATTATTTAATGTAAAATGTTATTATTATATATGTTAAGATATTTTTTATGAATATCAATTAATTGTATTTAATCAATATGTAATTTAGAAAGTTTGCTCAGATATTTAAGATTTTATGTGGATCTCATGAAGCTCATTTATTTTGCTTTGGAAGAGAGGGGTTTAGTCCAACTTTTTTTAAGGTGGTATTGTTTTCTTCCCTCTTGATGTTGTCTCTATGGTTTGGCAGTTGAATTGAAGGAATATGTTGTGAGTGCTTCTTGTGATGTTTCTTTTTCAAAGAATGCTCAAATTGGTGTTTCATGTTATCATTGCTTCTTCTCCTCTTGTTTTATCCCCTAGGGGTGTTTTTGGAAGTTCTCAAAGTTCTCTTGACTTGATAAGGAAGATATGTAGATTCCAGGAGTTTCTCTAAGGATAAGAAGTTTGTGAAGATTAAATTGATGTCCTTAATTCTCTTCTTGTTGAAAAGAAAACTTCTACTTGGGATATTTTATTGTAATTGTCTCAATATTGACACTATAGAGGATGGATTAATCAAGTTAAAAAACTTGGAGGCAAATTTTTCCTATATTCAATGTTGAATGGCTCTTTTCTTGTTTCTTGTTCTTGTTAGGAGTATTTTTCTAGTATTCTTGATGGCCATTGATTTCTAGGAATAAATGAGCTTAGCCTTAAAAATTGGTCTCCTAGATTGGACCCATTGAGTGAAAAAATCAAGTTTCCTATTTGGGTTCATTTGCTAGGGTATCCTTGAAATATTGGAATGAACAATTTTTCATGATTTTTGGTAATTATTTTGGGTAATGTAGGGCTAGTGATAAGATTACTAAATTTGTGAAGAATTTGTTATTTACTATATTTAGTGTTTTAGTGGAGAAATTTTGGGTGCTCCCCATTCAGAGTACCTTATCTTCAAAATTTGGAGATTGGGAGCAAAAGATTGATTATGAAGACTCTTTGGTTATTGTAATTCTAGTGGTTTAGTGGGTCATGTAATCCACTTTCATGAAAAATAAGAAACAACATTTTGTTTGAAAAAAGAAATATTACAATTCAACTTGTAAAGAGGAGTCATTTACTTTCTTTTAGGAGGTTTAAAAAGAAAATAATCCAACTTATAAAAAGGAGTCATTTCCTTTCTTTTATGAGTTTCAAAAGGAAACCATTAAAAGGAAATCTCTTCTCAATTGTGTCATGAAAGATATAGATTTAAGGTTGGTGGAATGATCTCCCAATGATTTTATGACTCTTCGTATCAAGAAATTAAGATTTGGAATGAAGGACCCTAATTCTATAATAAAACAAAGATTTTGAAACAATTTTTTAAACCAATAATTATGGGTGAGTTTCTTCTTTCCACCCTATCTTTGGGCTAGGTCATTGCAAGATTTTGTAATGCATTGTCTCTATTTGTTTTATACTTGTTCTATGATTTTTGTTTTGTATCGTGATGGACTGATTATTTTATCTTTACATTTTTACGGTCTATGAATTAAGGACACTCAAACGTAAACATGGGAATATATTGAAATGTAAATATATTAGGACGGTTATAACCAACATTGAGATTTTAGGGACTGTTGACTTGTCCATGTGTATTGAGTGATTGGTGAATTTTTAAAACACAAAATAAGTTATAGTTGTGCTGAACAATCTCTCCTGGTGAGTTTAACGCAGGTGAATGGGTTAACCGATAACTCTAAAGAAAAGTGAGAAATCCAAAAATCAATTGAAACCTTTAGACATAAGAGCATAGGAAACCTGCACTTTTAAGTATAATTATTTTTTGATGGAGTTTTAATTCTATAAACTTTTGCTTGTTAGTTTGGCTGGGTTTTCCAGCTGAATTCCTCATTATCAACTTTATTACTGAGCAACTACATGTAGCTCACTGTGTAATTGATCCTTTCAAAACTTCGATTTATAATTAATTTGAGAAAAAGCTGAAATCATACAACATACATCCTTAGTGGGGCTTGAATGGAATGAGCTCCAACCTTCAGATGGGATGCAGTGATGTAAAAAAATTCAGCTTGGTCACTGTGTTTAATCCATATACTACATAGATATATGTGTTTACAAGAAAATGTACCTCGTTTCTCCTCTCAAGAAGGAAGCACTCAGGAAGATCCGATAGACATTGTAAGCTCCAATCTAAGCCCATCATTATTACTATTTATGTTTTTCTGCTGATGTTGCTGCTTCTGCAACTTAAAGGAGGATCTTTTATTAGAATCTTCCTTGGTGGTGTTCTTGGAGAACAAAGAAAGAGATAAACTGCTGTCAATTTCTTCTTCCCCCTCCTGTTCAGCGCCGCTTCCTGTAATGCGTTGTGACTTCTCTCCATCTTTAGCTGGATGCAATCGTGAAAGCTTTTCTATTTGCTTTGCTAGTTGTCCTCTCTGTAGCTACAATAACAAAAAAACATATTAGGAAGACTGCAACATCCACAGACACACACATTAGATGCATATAACATATTTTTCACAGATTCATATCTACCTGCAATTGTAAAGCTAGTTGTTCCTGTACTCCTGACTGCCAGTTATAGTTCTTTTGGTGAGTTTCTTGTAAGGCTGTGCTAGTATTGTCTTCAATGACATGTTTTGGAAGATTGTTGTTATTTGAGGTCTCTCTACAAGAAGCGTGTAGCCTTGAATGTGATGCATCTTCATGGAGTTTACCTATAATCTTTTCATCAGTTGACTCTCGTCTCAAAAATGATCCTTGAAGCAGCGTCAAATGCCTAGTCCTTTCTCTGACTTCTTCTTGTCTTAATCCAGCCCACTGGGAAAATGCATCTGATTTAACACTTTGTCTCTGAGTACTAGTGCAGTGGGGACTAATTCTGGTATTATTCAATGGTCTGAATGCCCACAAACATTGCCTTGTGAATTATCAGTTATAACAACAGTAATGTCTTGCAAATTTAGAGATTGTAACTTATAGAAGCACAATTTTATCCATAAAATTCTTAAACCCTAAACCTAAAGGTAATGTATCATAAAATCTAACATTTTGAAACTATACAAATTGAATAAAAATAACATCTCAGTGTTGCATGCAATGAACATTAGGAGAGAAAACATAATACCCACCGCATTCTACACCGATACTCCGAGGAACTCAAATTGGCAGGACGCTGAACCAAATAACCAGGTTGATAATCCATTGCTTCGAAATAGTCATTTTTATTGTTATTCTTGAGGAATTCTGATCTCGCATCGTCATAGGGCTGCGTACAAGTCGATCTAGATCTTGGAAACCAATCTGAAATCGTATCCTCTGCGAATCTTTCGGATGAAGCGTTGGCTACACAAATCAAGCTTAAACAATTAATGAAGATATATAAGTAGAATCTTAGTGACCTTTTATACTAAACAAATCAACCCAAGACACTATGGATCGCTGCTGCTGGTGTAGGAAACAGCGTCACCTCAAATTGTACCGTTATCTGTATGGAATAAATTACTTACCTTGACCATTCTCATCATTTTTCATGCTCCTGTACATCTTTTACACAGAAATAAAACCAAATCACTATCAGCCTCCACAGAAAATACATAGGAAACCCTAATTATAAGCAACAAATGAGGAACAATATGGGTGTGTCGGTGGGCACCTGCAAGTGGCTTTTTACATGAGCAATTGTAAGTCCTTTCACGTCCATAAGTTGTAATACCAGCTTAGGAGTTGCTCCTGCACCCAATTTTGATTTAGCTATCAGGGAGACCAATCTTCTTGTAGAATTATTGTTAAAAGGGTTATAGTAAAGGACTACTCACTATCTTGGCCGCCCAATCTCTCAACTGCATGAACAAAGCAGTGATGCAAATCTGGAGTCCAACGAAGCCTAGGCATTTTGGATCTAACATACTGTCTTACGGATCCTCCTCCTGCTCCTCCTCCATTATTATTATTATTATTACTATTACCAATCTTTTTGTACCGATTTACATGTCCTTCTCCATTGTTACTGCTCTCACTTGAACTCCTACGCCTAGGCTGCTCATCATCTGAGTCCCCACCACCACACCTCTTTCTGCTTTTCTCCTCACTACTGCTCTGCTCATCCACCTGCATTCTAAATAAGCTTCAACCCCACTAAACCTAATCGAAAACCAAAACAATCTCAAAATTTTCTCAGTCCAAATTGAAAAGCAGGACCATCGATCATAGCCACTCAAAATCAAGCCTACCACTTCACCATGAAAATGAAAACACCTAATCGATTTGAGGAGTTGAGGATTTTAAAGTGGGGAAAGTGAGCAATGTTTTGTAAATCCTCAATATTCTGTAGCTTTAATTAACCGCACGTCCACAGAAACCCCATCCCAAGAAAGAATGAAGGTGAAGCGAAATAAAGGGAATCGGGGGCAGATGTCAGGGGCTCAGCGCTTAGGGCGGAGATATTACATCATGCAAACATAATATATGCGTCACTTGTACGCTTGAATTGTGCTCTGCACGACACCATTCTGAAACCACATACCCGCCGCCTGTCTCTTTCTTCATGATCGCCCTCCTCACGCTCACCTCATCTCTTCCACTTGCTCGTTTCAAGAAACAGTAACTTTAAAATTCTTAATACGAGGATATCAGGATTCTTGAAATTGCAATGATTTCCTTCAAATCATTTTTGTTTTTGTTTTTTAAATAAATCTTCCAGCTCCCATAACATATACAGATGTGATAGTATTCGCTTCTTCGCCCTTGTTTTTTCTCATTACCAAAATCCTTTTCTCTTTCCTTAAGGATTCCTACGATTAATCTGGGATCAATTATGAAAATTTTCTACGTCCTGCTTTTTTTCATTCATTACCTTTATCTATATCAAAATCCTTCTCTCTTTCCTTGAAGATTCTTACTATTAATCTCATAAATAGATGGATCAATAGATTATTTTCTTATGAAAAATATTACAAGTGAACTATAATATATGGAAATCTTGAAAATAAAAAAATTGGATTAGTTGATTATGAATAATTCATATAAATTGACACAATTTTTAGTGTCTTAACCTAAATTTTTTTTTAAACTTGTTAATATTCAATGGTTATAATTCATCTTTTAGAATAGGTTCTATAAACATGGACATTTTGTTTTTTCTTAATTAGTACCTAAGAAGCCACTTTACCTTATTTTCTATCATTGTATGTTCGTAATTATAGTGACAATTATCATTATTTATGTTAATATTATTATCATTATTATTATAAATATTAACTTCTATGATTAAAGATGATTATTATTATTATTACATTCTTCATTATAATCATTTTTTTTTCTTTGTTATCTCTTTTCTTTTTTGTATTCATTATTTATTGGCCTAAATTTCATAATTGTAATGTCTAGTCAAGTCTTGTTTTACTTTTCTTTTATGTTCTAATGTGATTCATCTTGCTCTCAACAAGTATTTAGTTAGCCTCAACTACTAGTTGCTCATCTCTTTTTCACATCCTAATGTTGTTAATGCAAAAAAGATTACATATTTCCAAAAGCATACTAGTTCATTTACATAGATTTTGAAAAAATCATATCCACAACATAAAAATATATTTAAAAAGATAATTTAAACAAAATACAATACACAATGCAATTATCAATTGATAATTCAATGTCTAATGTTAAAGGTAACTCAAAATACATTATGTTAAAATTACAATCATACTCAATTGTCAAACATGCAAATCCACATGGAAATGTGTTAGAAAGCATCGTCTTGCTCTTCTATTCAAGGCACATTGTATGTGTCCTACATAAAAGCTTTATGCATCTCATGATCAATTGAGACTAAGGAAAGTTGCACAACAAAATAATATAAGTCCAAAGGCCCCAATGTTGCATCCTAATGTCTCATTTGGCCCAAGTACTTGACTTGGTTGGACAAGAACGTGATGCTTCAAAAAAAACAAAAAACTTAGAGCCTATAATAGAGTTTTGGATGAGTGGTGAATTAAAGGGAATAATTGGTATTTATTGTTTTACTATTACTAACATTGTTAATGTAAAAAATGAAGTTTCTTTTGAGGTTACTTTAAGTTCATTATTTTTTATTTTTTTATTTTTATGTTTGTCATTAAATTTATGTTTTTTTGTTAATAACGGTACACGATCCTATCAATGTACATCTTAAGGTTGTTTAAACTTTACCAAGTGACCCACAATACCTAGGGTTTTCCTAAAAAAGAACATGTCCCTAATATGCATAAATGTTGAGTACATGCCTAATATAATTATAAGGCCTAGAAAATAAACTATATTCTTTGATATTTTTAGTAGCTTCTAAATATTTTTATTAAATATATATTACTTCATGCCCACTATATCACAAGTAAAGAAAATATTTTTCTACAATAGATTATTCATTGCTTCACAAATATTCCATGCTTCACCATTACCCTACATACTATTTTATTTTGGCATGTGTTTTGTTATGTTTGTGTGCATGTGTGTGTCACATGTACTGTTTACAATTAATTCTTAAACATTTCCTTCCCATTATCACCTAAATATTTTAAGTTTCACTATGTTTATGCAATTTTTATTTTTTTGGGGGGGGTGGGGGGCGCGCGGGGGGGGGGGTATGGAGAGCTTAAATTCCATGACAAAATAGATAGGTAAATATATAGGAGATGAAAATCCCAAGACATAACTAGACCTAAGGCACGTTAAGTGTCAAATATCTATGGAAATTAGAAATAGATAATCTATTTCACAATGTGACTAACAATTAGATTTATTAATCAAGTTACAAAAATGTGGAAAAACTAAAATCCAATAAATTATAGATAAAATAGAATTTTGAAAAGACAACAAAAGTACAATGCCAATCTAATATTAAATAATAATAATAAACTATTAGCATTATGAACAAAAGAGATAATTCTACAAAAGGAATGTATCTCTAATTATCTATTCTTTGATTTTTTTTATTGTATTTGATTTTTTTGAAAATAAAACTTTCATTAGTGGCCCAAACCTCTCTAGTATTTTTCATTAATGGCCCTAATCTCCATAGTACTATGGTCATATTTCTTGTTAAATTATTTTTCAAGACATAGTTTGGAACAATTATTTTGTCCAAATCAAATCTCCAAGGTCTATTCATAAGGATGGGTTTTAAATATTTATCCAACAAATACTCAAATGGATACCACCATGTGTTCATAATATCTACATCCCTAATATATACAATTACAGATTTTTAGAAACTCAACTTCCTTGATGGTTTCTTGAATTTATTAGGTATTCCAAGGATTTGTTAATAAAATATACTTGAAACTTTCTCTCTTTGAATGCTTTTATGATATCATGAACTTAGGTCAAATGTTATAGGATATAAGTGACATGAAGAACTCACCCAACTAAGTCCAAAATACTTCATTACAAGTAGAAACACTCTAGAATACTTTTTTCAATAAAATAACCATAGTGTTGTCAAAATGTTTTGAATGCCTTGATTAATTTTGATTAAATTAAAATATAAATATAGTTATGAAGATAATTAAGATTATAATTTAATGATATCTTAAAAAATGGATGGGTGGAGTTAGTAGAAGAGAAGCTAGGATTTTGAGAAGATTTGCAAGGGAGGTGACAAATGAAGAAGGGGATTTTGATGATGTAATGGTGTAAACTTAGGGATTAAAAAATTAAGATAATTAAACCTATAATATTACTCAAAGAACCAATAAATTAAAAGAGGGTTAAATACAATAGATCTAACCATAATTTAACTGGAAAAGGGCTTGAGAATATTGATCAGATTTACCAATTTGTCGTCTCTATCTTTTGAGTTAAAATTTTGATGTCAATTATGAAGTTAGCACAAGAAAATGGATAATTGAAGAGGAAGGTAGGAATATATTTCTACATGTATTAAATAGAACCATAGATAAGGATCTAAGTAGAAGAAGAGAATCAAAACTTGTTCTCGAAAGTTTGGGCTGATTTTTTGAGACCAGGTAGCTGGAATTCACCCTATTCCTTCACTTCGAATACAACTCTTGAGTCAATTCCCTGGACATAGAAAGAGAGAAGAAAAGGTTGTGGATAAGAGTTTGCCTTGGGTCACAACCCTATTAATGAATTAACCTTGAATTGAATAATATAAATACTAAAGTAAATTCTAAGAGAAATACATTAAATTTGTAATGGTTGATAGAAATATTGATGATACAATCCTCTTTGAATTCAATCACAAATATTGGATGTAATATCATGATAAACACATGGATATGAAAACCCTAATCATACACATATGCTTGCATGAAGATTGATGTAACTTTTCTCCTAATGTTTGAAGAATAAAATGCTATCTTGAATGTCTAAAAATGTTGGATGATGAATTCTTGAATGTGTGAATTCTTTGGATGGAGTCTTAGAGTCTTTCTCTCAAAATGAATTGATAGGATGTCTTTATATTGGGTTCCCTATATGTAAATTACTGATTAGGCCAACCTCCAATGGTCAAGTGTAGCCATGGGGACCAAATTACACCATGGAGGGAGATAGATCACCTAGATTAAAATGGGTCATGTTTAAGGGGAATCAAGACAATGGAGGGTGTTCTAGTCCAGGACAAAGGTGCTCCACTCCCTAGTCCTCCAAAAATAGGACCAGTAAATTAGAAAATGGGGAAAGGTAGCTCTAACATGGGGCCCATTCAATGGTGTCAATAGGTGACAACAAAGTTGGAGTAGAGAGGACCAAAATAGGCCTAGGGAAAATGGAGATAGGTCACGCTAAAGTAGGACTACAATCATGAGGTTTGAATTGTATTGGTTACAATTTATGATGTTACTGACGATGAAGATGATTACCTAGATCTATGTACTTAGACCATTTTTTGTTGGGGGTATATGGTGGTAGTCTCTAGTTTTGATGGGTTCTTATTGGTCATTGACAAGACTATGGGTATTGCTACCCTACTCCATGTTTAAATCCTTATTGTAGGTTTGAACATTATTTTTGTTGTTGTCTAGACAAAGTTGTTCACAACAAGGGTTTAGGTTATGCACCCCTTTGTTTTTTCTATTTGGTTGGATGTCTTTTATGAGCCTCCTCTCTCTACTATGCATTTATTGGTGGGTATTTTTGGGTCTCTTGATAGTATGTTGTTGAATTCTTTGTTGAAGGCTATTTTCGTTTGGCCCTTCATTAGTAGTTAGGCCTACATTCCAATCAGATTCTATTTCATTTTCACAATGTTATTCAAAGTTTTTTTTGAGCTTGAGCTCACTTACATCTCATGTACTAAGTTGGGGCTTTGAGTGCAATTTTTGGTTGGTTTTGGGTGCTAGGGTTTCCATAATAGTCGCTATTTGTTTCTTTAGTTTTCTTCTTGGTGGTTGGTGATTGGTGCTTTTGCACCATATCAAAAGGATTTATGCTTCTAGTTTCCTCTAAGGTTTCTATTATTTCCCCTAAGCCTATGGGTTTTAGGGTGTTTATTAAGAGAGTTTGTTCTCCCCTTTGCTTGTGTTTCTTCTCTAGATTGATTTTTCTAGCCTCTCTCACTCTCTCTTTGTGGATTAACTTCTTTACAAGAGTATCTAAGACTACTCCTACAACTCATTTGGATGTTCATGGTGTTCAAGTAGGTTTGGTTTTTTTGGGTATTGGATCTACTAGTGTGTTGATTCTAAGCTTCTTTGTTAGAGTTCACATAGGGAAGATCTAGTGGTGGCTCCTGTTGTTCTCTTATTAGCCTCTTAGTCTAGCCTTTTTTGGGTGTTAGTCCTATCAGTTGTTACTATGATTGTCTACTTCCCACCTTTTGATCTTGAGTTTTTTTTGTGGCATACCTAGTGGTGTTTGATCAATTGTTGGTTCTTTATGTTCACTCTTCAACTTTTTAGTTTGTTGTTGTTGATACTTATGAAAAGGCTTTGTCTTCTTCCTTTGTTGGGTCTATGCGTATCGAGAATAATTCAAGTTGGATGGTTATTTAGGTCGGAAAAAGGTTGTTGAAATGCATTTATTGGGTTTATCTGCCACTCAACCATAGTTCGTTTAGATTATCATTTTGGCTAGGTAGTTGGGTGTTAAGGTTCTCAAAGTTGTTTTATTTTTGTATGAGTCCTTCCTTGGGTTAAATTTGAGACAATTTTGTTGTTCTATCCTCAAAACAACCTTTTGTTTATTGGTTGTCTTGGTTTTTATCATTGTTTGATCCATGATGTTTTGAGGACTTTCTCTCAAAGATTGCTATTTTGATGGTTTTTGGTTTAGATCTACAATGGATTGGAGTCCTTCCTTTTCACCCTAATTTAGATCCTCAAACTAAATTTACATGAACAAGAAAGAGATAGTGATGGAAATGAAGGTGACAAGTTCATTACTAAATATAATAAGCTTCTATATAAGAAAATATCTAATGTCAATCAATTATATAAAAAAATTGATGAATTATATGGATAATAAATGCCTTTATGAACATGATAGTCAATGCTAATTTATTTATTTCTTTTTATTTAATGATAATAATTATGTTTGATTGAATTGTATGAAGAGTTAAGGTAATGATTCAATCTCTCAAGATGTAGTCATGGATGAGGGGTCCAATAATGGATTTGACTAGCCAAAAAGCCTTAGGTAAAATCAAGAAGCAAGGCAGGAAGCTGGCTAAACATGGCAGGGAGGGGAGAGATTCTAATGATGGAGACAAGCAGATGGAAACCTGGGAAAGTCAAATTGATAGGATTCAGAGGAATTGGAACCTTATAAAGAAGGACTAGCTACTCTCTATTTTTCTTTGGTTTTTTTCTATGTTTCTTATTATGATCTTTAGAAAGTTAATATGTTGGGTCTAGGACCCTTTATATTTGAACTTAACTATGCTAAACTATGATACCGTTATGTTTAGTATGGATATATACTATGATATTAGCAAGAATTGTAGATGGAATCTGGTTAGAGTTAGTAGATTAAGCTATAGGGATATGATGATTTTTTATTACTTTTGAAAGGGGGGCTTTGCTTCTATGTCTTTTGGGATGGTTGTTCTCAGATGGATTAATGTTGTTGTGTGGTAATCCTATTGTTTCATAGGTCCAGGGCCTTGTCCCTACTTATATAATCAAAAACTTATGCACAACAATACTCAAAACCAATATATTCTTATAGAAATCAATCTGATTTATTATATTTATAATAAATAAAGAGACTCATATTTAATTGATAGGATTTTATGCTTATTTTCATTAGTATTATTGTCATGTCATAATTTATTTTTGATTCATGGTACCTTAATGTAGACATACATGAAGTTGTATTAATTGTAGTTATGATGATTAATTATGCGTATAGCCAATTTATCTAGCAATCTCATTTTGCCACTTTTGTGTATGGTTAATTTTATGACTTGATTTACTATAGGAAATATTCTATATTGCAAATTTATAATTTTCAATCTTATAATATTATTTAATTCAAAAATCTAGCATTATAGAGGAGAGTAAAATACACAATAAAGATGTGTTATGTTTTATTGTTTCATTGCTTCAACTATAGCAACTAACATATGGAATAAATATACATGCATTCCTTGACCAATGGAATCAATGAAAATGACTCATGTAATCATCTAGTGTAATGATCTAGTCTAATTGGAGAGACCGGTTCTTTTATGTTCTATGATATAAAAAATTAACATAAAGATGTGTTATATTTTATTGTTTCATTGATTCAACTATAGCAACTAACATATGGAATGAACATACATGCATTCCTTGACCAATGGAATCAATGAAAATGACTCGTGTAATCATCTAATGTAATGATCTAGTCTAATTGGAGAGACCGGTTCTTTTATGTTCTATGATATAAAAAATTAACACTTATGATTTGAAATTATCCTTATGATGTGATGTCATCATTATGTGATGTACATTTGATGCAAGTTAAGTATTGTGTGAGCACATTATTGTGAAAAAATATAACTTCTAGGTGTAAACTTTGGAATTTAATTTTGCAAGGTTTCAAATGAGTTTTAGTGTCAATTTAATTGTATTTTATTTCCTCTAAGGTCCTAGATCATTTGTTTAGGGATTAATTTTTTTGTGAGGACATAAATATTTAGTTTGACATAGAAAATAAGACCATTTATTTTACTTTGAAATAAAAGTGGAAAAAAAATGAATTACATTTGATTAAGGTTGTTTACAAGTAAAGACGAGGGTCACCTCCACACTTGGAAATTGAGAGCTTAGGCCTACACTTGTACTCCCTTTTTATGAGGAGGAGGGAATTAATTTTACGAATTAGTTTTTCTTCTTGTTGGATATTGCTTTTGGGTGAGATGAGAGTTGTGGAGTGCATTTGAGGGTAGAGAAGAAGAATTGCTAAAGGAAAAGAGAGTTGGAGGAAAAACAATTAGTGTAAATAGATGCATTTTTTTCAAGAGTTAGGAATCTATAAGACTAAGAATTTAGTCCTTTCTTAGATTTATGAAAAAGAAAAATTTGAGTATGTGTTTTAGGCTATGCTATTTTATGTTGGTCAAATTTGTAATTCATCTTTAAATTTGTAATAGCGGTTTTGGGTACATTGTAAATATAGGGGAGTTGTAATTTTTTGTGTTGTGCTTTTGTATTTGTAATTGATAATTTAAGTTTTTTGGATGGTAGGAGTCTACTCTTCAAATCGGTGAAATCAATCATTATTTAAGGTAAAGTGGTTAGAGATTTATAATGAGCAAATTAAACGTGCAAGAGTACTTAATCATTCATTGGTGGTTGTTGTAAAAAGTGTGTTGGAAATTTGATATGAACTTGAGTTGTGGAGAGTTTTATTAGAGAAATCACTTTGGAGGGATAGATGTTGTTGATTATATGTTGTTTGCATTATGTTTACCCCATCAATTTGATTTCCTCACTCTAACTTACTGATGTTCTTATTAAAAGCCTTGCATAGACCCCTTGAAATTCTTTTACATGTTTATGTTGTGTAGGTTGTATAAAGTGTAGAGTTCCTTGTATCAAGGTTATGATTTTGTGGTATAATATTCCCTATCACCATGTGTTTCCCACTAGCTTGTGGGTGGGTATTTTTTTGTCCTAGGTTATGAGGTAAATTCCTAGTGGATATAGAATGAGTTGTTTTATTGCATGTCTTAAAAATATTTGAAGAAAACTTAATGTCCAATTGCATTGTATACTAGAAAGAAGGTACCAGATTGGATGTAATGTATAATTTTAATATGAAAAAAACAAAACTGTTGTTGTGTCAATAGACTCTTGATCTGTTGGTGAAGTTGAATGATTCTCAAAAATTATGTCATGCGTAAGAAATGAATTTATTATACCATGACAATATATTGCAATGCAAAACAATTTATTTATAATTCACTATGATTTAACAGTAAATTATAAAAACTGTGGTGTAATAGCCCAGAATATTACCTTGTGTGGACTAGAATAATATCTTATAGAATGGAGTTAAGTATATCTGGCTCCATTTAATATTATCATGTTGCTTGCTACCACTGTGCGCTTTACCATCGATTTGGCTATCAAATAAAGTAAAGATAAAACTAAAGAATTTATATAGCTATTGCACAAGAGAATTATAAATGTATTACAAGATCATTAAGTTATTTTTCTGTTCTTGTACAGACATTATTGAGACAATCTCCTTATATATATGATTATAAAATATGGTAATAGTACGTTGTTGTAACTAAAATAGGTTCCGTTAAGAAAATAGTTCAACATAATAGTGAAAATGTAGAATTTTATTCTGGAATGCGTATTGATACGTGTGTGTATATATATATTTTATTCGAAATTCTTTACATGTTTGTAGAAATAAGAGATTCCTTACAAAAAGAAACCCTTTCGCCCAAGTTTATTAGTGTTCCTATTTTATTGTTGCATTAAATGGCTTCCTGTGGTTCCCTTCTTCCGTCAAGCTGCTATATTCTCTGGTTACGTGTTGATCATGTTCAGACCCGTCAAAACAAAAACGACATAAATAGACCTGGAGTTTAGTAAGACTGACAGAAAAAACAATAAATGAATAAAATATAAGACACCCCACAAGTTTCTGAACAGATGCAAAACGAAGCATTATTTTGGAATCCATATGTATTTATTATGGTTTTGGGGTACGATAGATTTCACATAGATGTAGTCGTTGTGATTCTTAGCAAGATGCACAAGTAACATCTAGGCCATGAAAGCCACAACCTCCACTACGAGGTCGCCCCATCTGTGCCACGCTACCAAACCAAGAAAGCCAACAAAAGAAAATAAAAATGTAAAACTTATACAAAACTTTAGACATTCTGACAGGTCAAAACCATCGAGATTAACGCCCTTCCTGCATTGGAAAATAAGAGGCAAGGAAATTTAAGAGAGGGGACTCCTATTTATGGGTAGGAGCGTAGCGCCAATTTCATCTGCTAGAAAACTCCAAAAATAGCGCAAACCTGCTGTTCCATGGTCATCTACATCCTGCAAATTGAAACGCAAACACGTTAGAGTGGGGTTGTAATAGTGGAAACACAACAGAAGGAAAACCTTTTCTATCTAAATCTGCGAATGGCTAATTCGAACCTGCGTGCGCATCAACACTGGGTCGCAGATTTGAACTTGCGTGTTTGTATGTTTCCATCTTTTATGGGATCTGAACGTCTGTAAGTCCAGAAAGTATTAGATCCTTTCTAAAACCTATTGTTTGCTGCCTAATAGTCCAATCTATCTTTACTGGACAGCTCTTTGTTATAAAGGATTTCAGGCCTAATCAAAAACAGTGGATCACAAATATTATGAACATAACAAAAACAAAGAATACAATATATAGACTTTATGTTTTTAAGGGATCGGGCCTCCATTTAAAGTGGGGAGATCTCTCTACTCAGCATCGTATGGTATGTTGAATGATAACGATTATTGCATTCTTCAATATAGATTTCTTAGTGAGCCATCTCTGCAAAACTAATAGCTCCTCAAGGATGAGAGGATGAACGATTTAGGAATTAAAAAAAAAGATTAAACAATAAAAAGAAATCAGAGAAACAGCAAGGAGAAAGAATATGATCTGTTTGGTGGTGCCAGGGATAGCCAACACCGTGCCTGCTTAGTGCCATGCCCGCCGCTGTATTCACCTACTCTTCTTTCTATCTGAGTGATGTTGATTTTGGAATCTTCCTTTAATAGGGTAGAAAATACCAAACCCTAATGGATTGGAGCACTTCCCTAAGTAATTTTTTAAATAAAAGAAAGACTCATCAATATCCCTTAAAATGGTGTTTCCTACCTAGTCGCTGGGTGATAGGGATTTTTTTCTTCCTTGGGTTTGGCAAAATGAAACTGAAGACATTAAATTTTCATTCAATCTTGCTTCCTTGATTAATGTCCTACCCCGTGAAATGGCATTCATCTTCTATCTTAGGCGTACCTTTGGCGTACCTTTGTCTATCCCTATTCTAATAGGGACGGACAGGTTAGGGTTAGTCCAATCATCCTTAGTTAAACAATGTTGTGTCAAATGGGGGAATAGCTTAAGCCTTAAGCTAGGCTGAAGCGCCAAATTTTGAAATGGGGGCCCACAAATCTTCTTGTAGAGTGTTACCTCAAAACTTGAAAATAAAGCGGGCTTGAATTAAATCTTGATCCAGTTACCTTAGGGAATAAGTTACATTTCCCCAACTGGAAATTAAACCCTTTCTAGCATGGGTTTAGTTATCTCATGAAAGGAAAATTCTAGAGGTAGATATCGATAAATTTAAATTTGTAATATAAATAAAATTTGAAGTATAAATAATAAGCTCAATGTGATTAATAATACGATGTTGTGAAAAAACATTTTATTGATGTTGTTAGAGGGTTGATCCTTCTTAGATCTCGAGAGTAGGAGTACCTTGGTTATCTCTAGAGGAAGGTTTGGTGAAAGTTAATTTTGATGGAGCCTTGAAGGGAAACCCTAGGATAAGCGGGGCTAGGTGTATTACTCAGGATTATAGTAAGGTGCTTTGTGAGAAGAGCAAGTATCTAGGGGTGACTACGAATGACGATGCTAAATTTCACCTGGCTTTAAGAAGATCGAATTGTGGAATTTAAATAAAAGTAAAACTTTAATAGATAACAATTAACACAGTTAGACAAAAAATGACCCCTAATTGGAAACTTACAAAATGGATAGGCCTAATATGGGAGGCAATTGGAAATTTTGATGGGTTTAAGATTTCTCAATCCTATTGTGAGGGGAATGAGTTTGTCAATTATTTCGCTAGCTTGGTATTAATATGCTATTATTTTCTCACTCAAGGTAATCATGAATCCAAATGTACAAATCTTGTGCATTTATCATCCGTAGAAGCTAGCAGGTTTGAGGTGACAAGGGAGTTTGGGTATTGATTGTAAGATCACGATTTTTTGAGAAACAATCATGTAAAATGGTTGGCAACATAGATTGAAAGCAATTAGGTGGATCTCAATGCCAAGAAAGGTATCATATTTTCTTTGAGTTTGGTGGTGAGATAAGAGTGACAACAATGGATAAACCTTTCAAACTGGTTATCATGAAGTGCCAAATGTCCTTCCCAGGGGAGGTGAGTGATAAGAGGCTATAGTGCGATTTTAGAACAAACCATGGCCTCGTAATACTATAGGTCATACAAAATCTTATTATAAAGTGTTAACAATATTTATTATCAATACAGTGGTTGTGACCCCTTCGTTGCCATTTAATGGTAAAAAACAGATTTGGTGAAAAATTAATTATAAAGGGAAATTTTAGGAAGTTTGGCATGCATCAAAAAGAGATAACCAATTTGAATGTTTGTGATCACACTATTAAGGTAACCTCCTTATGTATATATAAACCAAAGAAGAAAAAAGTCTTCCATGTGCCTTGTTATGCTTCTAGATATTTATATGGAAGTATAAATATGGTGGATACTAGAAAAGGTATTTATTTTTTTCTTATGGATATCAATTTGTTTATATTGTTTCTATCTTCTTTTGTGTTGAGGGTGGTATCTCTTTCTCATAATATTAGCATTTGTTGTCATCAATATCAATTTGTTGTCATTAATATCAATTTGTTGCTTGTGTGTTGTCATTATGATATGTATAACTATTAAGTACTCTAAAAAAATACTCATTGTCCTTGACATGAGACCAAGCCTCCTCAAGAGTCATATTTCACATGGTCTTCTAACACATACAATTTCGAATGTAGTAGGCACAATTGATAATATCTACCCAATATGTTGAAGCCATGGACTTAGAATGATGCATACAATTGGCCATTACTAATAAGGTTCTATTTTTTCACTCGACCACACCATTCTCCCGAGGAGTGTATAGTACTATGTGCTAATGAAGAATGTTACAAGCACGACAAAATTCCTTAAATGCTTGATTGACATATTCCCCCCATTATCTATGTGAATCTTTTGAAGTGATTATCATGACTACTTCTCCAAAAATGCAAGGAAGGTTATGAAATGTTGAATAACCTCATCCTTGTACTACAAAAAGTAGACCCATGTGTCTACCTTGATAAGTCATCAATAAATGTGAGCACATACTTGGCCCCTAAAAATGGAGGGAACAATATAAATTCACTATGCACCAACTCAAGGGAGATAAAGCTCATGTAGCCATAGCCTTAGGAAGTGAATCCCTATGATGTTTCCCAAGAACACTACCTTAACAAAATCCATCTGAACAAGAGATCTTGGGTAGATCAACCACCAAATTTTGAGTGCTCATCTACTGGAGATATCTATAATTTAGGTTCTCAAATCATTCATGTCAAAGCTTGCTCACAGAATCTACATGAGCAACAAGGGATGATCCCATTGAATACTCAAATCCATCAAACCTATACAAACATATTGCATGATCAACTATTCCCATAGCAATGACCTTCTCAAGATCATGAATTTCTCAAATAGTCACAACAATAGGAAAGAAATTAACAAGCCTTCTATCACCATGATTGCAATTTGCTAGCTGAAAAAAATTCGTGAAATATAAGGAACAAGGAGAACATCATCAATGCACCCATTATGCATCTGAACTGATCCTATCTCCAAAATTAGAATCTAAGAAGAGTTCCTATAGTAAATTTGGAAGTACGACTATAAAAAAGAGAATACCAAGAAGATCCATAGTATGATTCATGTGATGAGAAGCATTGAAATCAAGAATCCAATTGGCTTTGGTAGAGGACAAAGACCTAGTTGAAAGAGCTTTCCCTTTTTGATGGAAGAATATATAGGCATGGAAAGATTATTCTTCCTCACATCTTCCTCCAATTCTACTAGCTTTGAAAAATAATTTGCATCATTACGCATTGAATTATCATAGAAAGGAACAATTATCCTTCTTCTTAGACTTAGAAGAGTATTATGCTAGATTACAGTGAGGAGGAGAAACAATCTTGGAGGGAGGCTCACCACCTGTAGATGAATTTGTCTTGGACTTCTTATTATTATTACCCTTGTCCTTAGAAAATTGATCCATCAAAACATAGCTCATAGGAAGAACATCCATCTAAATCAGCTTGGCTTTCTCCCTAGTCAACCGATCACAAAACATCTCAAAGGAAGCCATCTTATGGTCTTCTCTCATAGCATCCACAGTAGAATAGAAGGTAGAGAAAAACACTTAGAATGGAGCTCTGAGTTTAATCAACATCAAGAAAATATACTACTTGTCTTCTTTGGCATGACCACATCCATTTAATTTCTACAAAATCAAATTGAACTATACAATGTAATCTTGAATAGTGGGAAATGCATCTGGAGAGAGATAAGTGAGATTGGCTTGAAGCTGCAAGATCATGAATTAATTTACCATACCATACACCTCTACAAGATTATCCCATACCTCTCTAGGTGTGGTGCATTTAAAATTATGAAACAACAAATTATCTTACACATGAAGACCTATGACTTATTTTACCTTGTCAATTTTGTTTCAATGAAAACTCTGCTCAAATGACGTAGTGAATTTGGGTTGGTGATCATCTATCATTTAGCAAGGACCCTAAGATTTCATCAATTCTGACATCTTCAGCTTCGATATGTGATAGTTGTGCATGGAGTAAGTGACCTAATCCTAGGGTCTAGCATGATTTATAGGGGTACACACAATGGACTAAAATGCACTATACACCCCCTAGAATGGATATGAAGACATTTTATAATTCTTAAAACACAAATTTTTCTAAGAGATTAACAATAACAACTGGCTAACTCCACCTCCAGTTAGGAGAAGTGCTTTCATTGGGTGATTAGTGAAATCCTCGTCATCAAACAAGGAATTAATAAGATTATTAATACCTTCATTGAGACCTCGATGCCTAATAAAACTGATAAGCTCCTTAAAACAACCTAGAAATTGACTGAAGATGTTAAAGTCATGAAAACAGAGCATGAATCTAGAATTGCTAGTTTGGAGAAAGATGTAGGACACCTTAAGGGAAGTCTCAAGAATTTGGTTGAGATCAATAAAAAATCTATGAACAATAGTGTTGAAGGCCTTAAAAAGTTGGATGAGAAAATCATAATCCATAGAACTCAAATGATCAACAACATTCTGACATTTTCTATTAAATGTAAAAGGAAAAATATGGTTACTAATCCATAGGGATCAGAGGTGCAGGTTTCTACAGGCTTGTCTACTAGGACCAGGAGTAATAATTAAGAGAAAAGTACCACGCAGAGCATCATGGAGGAGTTGGAAGATATCAACAAGGAAGTTATTGAGAAAAATGGTGAGATCTTAGATGCTTTTGTTTATCTTTTTGCCTGTTTACCTAGGCCTTAGTGTTGTTTTTTGTTGGGCTTTGTGGGGTTTTGCCCCTATTTATTTTGTTGTTTAGTTTTTGGTTTTGGACTTTTATGCTAATATCTTATTTTCTCCATTCTTGGATTTGGGTTTTGGGTCCTTGTAAAACCCATTCTATCTTAATAAAAAATAATAACAACTTGCAATTTCAAGCTATAAAAAGCTAGCATAAAATGCAAAAGTATTCATTAAGTACCCCCACCACAATGTAGCTCATTGAATTAGGTTTTCAATGATATCTCATTTGCCAAAATTGTACTCTATTTGTATTTTATTCAGGTTTGATAAAAAGGCATATTTTAGGCACTTTCAAAATCCACAATAGCCCCTAATATCTCCATATGACCATAAAAATATGATGCAAGCGCATAATGTCAGTCCATGCCAAAATGGGAGCTTTGATAAATAGTGTCTGGACTTCCACCAATGCATGACAAAGTGTGAATTTTTTTCTAGTGTAATATTTAAAATGCCATGTCAGAATATATCCAAATATGGAAGCATAGACCTGACACATAACTGTTGATAGAGTTGCCTCAAGAAAAAGATTTCTTGAAATGGTTGTAGGAGAATAAGAAGAATGATAGTTATTGAAAATTTATGAGACAATAAATGTTGGTAGGGCATTATCTATTTGTGGGATGACCAAATATAGAATAAAATTAGAATATGTAACTAAAAAACAAGGTTGAAAATGTTAAAGGAGGAAATATAGAGCTGCAATAGAGGGGGAGAGAGTAGGAAACAACCCTAAGTAAAAGGGGAAATTTTGTGTGGCTGCCAAGGGAGGTGGTGGTAACATTTTTGGGAGAGGTTTTTGGGTTTTGGAAGTGAGAGGATTGATTTGGGGAAGAGAGGGTTGTTCTGGGAGAGAGCAGCGTGTTGGGGAAAAGGGAAAAACTATAGATTTTTAGAAAGAAGGATAGGGAGTTGGAAATTGTTTTTGGGTGAAGGTTTAATTTGTTAGCTATAGGTGTAGCTTTATGTGTAGAGTTGAAGATGGCTTTTGGAGAAACCCTTTGCTACTATTAATGTATTTTGTTGCAGGTCTATGTGTAGATCAATATCAGATTGGGACAATGAAATGTGAAGCCAATAGGCTCAAGTTTATGTAATGTAAAGATGATTAAAGTTTAATAGAAAATCTCAAGCTTTTGTTTGCTTTAAAATTGGTATTCAATTATTAATATTCATTATTTCAAGTCAGATTTTCATAGTTATTGAAGTGTGTTTTAGGTGGTCGTTGAGTGGGTTTGGTTTCCCACTGCATCAATGGTATCAAAGCTAGAAGATTTTGAGTGTGCAGACAAATTCGCCGAAGTGAGGCAGTTTGCACCAGGACCTGAGGGTTGGATTGTGTGAGATATTTGTTGAATGTGTACATGCAACTTGCAAAAAAGTATTCTTTAGAGAATTTAAGGAGTTGGGGCTCTTGTGGGTGTAAACAAATCATCGAATGTGAGGCAGTTTACATGTGTGAAACTAAGGGTTTGAAGATTTGTGATGTGGCTTTGGGAGGCTTTGAGAATGGAAAAGAGAAAGAGAAAGAGGACTTTTGTCATTAGATGAATTCTAAGGATTCCTAGACTTGAGAAAATTAGAGAGAGACTTTGGAAAATGAGAGTGAGAGAGAGAGAGAGAGAGAGAGAGAGAGAGAGAGAGAGAGAGAGAGAGAGAGAGAGAGAGAGAGAGAGAGAGAGAGAGAGAGAGAGAGAGAGAGAGAGAGAGGGAGAGGAAATAAGGGTTGGAATGATAAAGTTGAAGAAACAGGTGAAAGAAATAGAAGAAGGGTTGGAAAGGAGAAGATCTCTTCATCATAAAAGAGGTGATGGTGATTTTTATTATTTTAATGATGTTTTGGTTGCAGGAAAGAAAGAAGATGCAAAAAAGTGTCATGTATGTGACACCGAAGAAGAATAAGAGGATGAATATGAAGAGATTAACGAACCTGAAGAGAAAAGTAAGAGTTATCTCAAGTGAAGAGATAACAACATCAAGTGTTGTGGATTTGAGCAGTGCAGCAGAGAGCGATTATGACATCATATTTGGTCAGAGGTTTTTAGATGAAGGTGTGATTTAAGAAATTCTTGGAAAATGTAAAGTTATGGGACACAATAGTTTTTGTGACAAGCTAAGAAGATACTCAAGATGTGGAAGCTAAGATGATGCACTTCATGGGTCCCTTGTTTGATGACCAAATTAGCGAAAATAAGGATGTGATCTTGAAAGAGGAGATTAGAAGAATCAATAGCTTCTTGAAAGGTGAACTTGAGAAGAAGGAAGATATTACAGTAAAAGAGGAACCTATTGGTTTTCCTAAAGCTAACCAAGAAGAAGTTGAGAAAGAAGATTTACTGAAGCATATTGAAGTTGTTGATAGAGAATGGGAAGAGCTAATTTCAGGTGGGACAAAGGTTAAGGCAAAAGGTAAAGTAAAATCATATTTTTATGTGTTCTTCGATGTAAATGAGAATAAAGAGACAGAGGAAATAAGTGCAGTAGTTGATAACTTTGATAAAGTCAAATTTGAGAAGCATGATGAGGAAGTAATTTTTTATAAATTTTGTGATAAAGAATTTGAGATGGATGTGTGTGTTGAAATATGTGAAAAAGAGGATTATGTAGTGACAAGGTGGAATAAAGATGTTGCATTTTTTTTGTGGGAGTTGTGAAAGATTGTGTAGGTGAAACTTGGTGGAGGTGGTTAGTTCGTGGTGGATTGAAAGCCATGAGAAAGGGGAAGAGTGGAGAGGATATTTGGTGGAGGAGATTAGTTGATGGTGGGTAGGATCCCATGAAGGAAATGAAGAGAGGAGATAACCATTGGCGAAGATGGATGGCGCATGCTAGAGGCCAATCCAAAAGAGAAGCAAAGAGTAGTAAGAAGTGTTGCAAGAGGAGGTTGATAGTTGTTCTGATGAGATGCTGGAAGAAGAGGAAAAATAAATAGTTTCATCTGCAGTTGTCACAACGATGGAGTTTGATGGAGATTGTTCACAATCTCAAAGGGTGATTCTATCACTTAACTCCACTTTTGTGAGCCTATTCTCACAAAATTTCTACCAGTGTGTCTGATGCATGCACATACTGCCAGTCCATGCCAAAATGGGAGCTGTGAAATAGTGTCTCGACTTCCACCAATGCATGACAAAGTGGGAAATTTGGTCTGGTGTAATATTTAAAATGCCATGTCAGAATATATCCAAATATGGAAGCGTAGACCTGGCACATAACTATTGACAGAGTTGCCTCAAGAAATAGATTTCTTGAAATGATTGTAGGAGAATAAGAAGAATAATAGTCACTAAAAATTTATGAGAGAATAAATGTTGGCAGGGCATTAGCTATTTGTGGGATGACCAAATATAGATAAAATTGGAATATGCATTAAAAGAATGGGGTTGAAAATGTTAAAGGAGGAAAGATAGAGATGCAATAGAGGGGGAGAGTATAGGCAACAACCCTAAGTAAAAGGGGAAATTTTTTGTGGCTGCCAAGGGAGGTGGTGGTAGATTTTTTGGGTTTTGTGAGTGAGAGGATTGTTTTGGGGAAGAGGGGGTTGTTTTGGGATTAGAAAGAAGGATAGGGAGTTGGAAATTGTTTTGGTGTGGAGAGTTTCATTTGTTGGCTATATAGTTGTAGCTTGAGGATGAGAGTTTGAAAGAAAGAGGGCTTTTGAGAAGCCTATACATGTTGGTTAAAAAAACAAACTATTTTTGCAGGTCTGTGAGAGACCAAATCGGATGGAATGTTATAAAGGGAAGCCAGTAGGCTCACATTTTGTAATGCAAATTTTTTCGAATTTCAATAAGAATTTTTGAAGTTGTGCATCAATTTTTTGTCCATTTTATCTATTTTGTTGTGATATACTTCAGATTTGTATGTGTGTGTGGAGTACTGGTTGTTGTAGTTCTTAGTGGGTTTGGTTTCCCACTGCATCAAAATCAATTGTGTCCGGAAAAATAATGGGCTCCTTAGGGAAAATAAATGAAATCATTGGTAGGTTCCCATGCCAAGTTAACTCCAAGTCACAAGTCCCCAAGCGACCAACTCACATAAGTACCCTAGGTGGCATGTTAATTGACCGAGTCAAGAACGCCAACAACTTGAGTCAAAGACCCCAAGCCACTTTAACACATGTGAGTAAGACTCTATCAACTAGTGTGAACCTTCCTCACACTATATTCACTACCACTGACTAACAAAAAATCCTAAAATCCTTTACAAATAGTTGATGTGGGACAAAATTCCCTCCATAATCTACCCTAACTTTGCCTGCAAGCCCACTCACAATGCATCCACTATGGAAGAGAAAAATCTGAATGGGTAAAGTTTAGGCAAATGAAAAGAAAAATTAGAGACAATATCAACCCATTAGGAAATATGAGCCTATGTGAAGCAATATAGAGGGCACACAAAAAATAAGAAGTGTGTCGACGAATATAAACAAGCCACATGTGATCACACAAGATACGAATGCCTGGAAGAAGGTGAGGAACCCATGCAAGGTAAGGATTCAAGGTTCTGATCAAGAACCCATAAAATTAAAATTTCATTCCCAATTTATGATAATAAAAAAACGCAAAATGATCTAGTGTGAATTGAGCCAAAGCATCCAAAATACCATAGGAAACAAAAACTACAAATTTTATCACCACAACTTCAATTATTGGGCAGTAATCAGACCCAAATAAATACAGTAAAATGATTTGAAAATAGACTAAACAATAAACTAGGGAAAAAAAAAGATTTTGTGCCAAATTTAATTGGCAAAACAAACACCAAAAATAGTTTTTTTACTAGAAAAAACAATCAAACCTCAAACTTGACAAAAATACAATGAGTAGGAAGGAGTTGCAGCCATAGTTTCTTTGATACCATGTTGAAGCAATCAGGAGTCTATACTACAAACTAAAACAACCTTCACCAAAAACTAAGAAGCATCACAATAGAATCTATTTTAATGGACAATGATAGATTCCTCGATGTCAATGAGATATGTTACAATGTGCAGAGCCTATGCTTATAAAGAAAAAGTGGGAGATGCTAAAAACATGTTATAAGGATTGATGTCACAATCAAGAAGAAAAGTAGGTATATCCACTCCTAGAAACAAAAAAAAAATGATGTACCTAACATTTATAGATGTATAAAACTAAAATGTTTTTGCCTAAGTAAACTAAAGAAATTGTGCATGGAACAAATGCATACACTAACAAATATTACAAAAAAAATTATCCAACTATGTACAAAAGTTTACTTGGAAGTTTAATGTGTTCAACAACAACCTAGCATGATATATAGCATGAAGTAACTTTTATTTCTAGATTTATGAAGACTCCAAAGGAGACACATTGGCAAGTGAGTAAGAGAATCCTAATGTATGTAAATGGAACTAAGGGGTACTATATTTTGGAAACTGCAATAGATGAGTTTGGGATAGTTGTATACATAAATAGTGATTGTGAAGGATGTGTAGATGATAGAAAGAGAACATATGGATACATGTTCTATTTTGGTGCATGATTGATCTCATGGGCCTACAGGAAACAATACAGAGTTTCCCTTTCTACAAACGAGTCTGAGTATATAGAAGCAAATGCAATATCATGTCAAGCTATTTGGCTAAAGGAGGATGCTAGCTTATTTAAAAGAAGAATAAGAGGATGGAAGAACTATATAAATGTGACAATGTTTCATCAATAGTTTTGATGAATAATATATTTTTTCATGGAAGAAGAAAGCATATAAAAATTAGGTATCATTTCATAAGGGAGGTAGTTGGAATGGTGACATATGTTGGAGTAATTAGGACAATTATCTAATTATATGATTCATTAGGTCCTTTAATTACTTTACTCTCTAAAGCTAAGATTAGACCTATTTTTTATTTAATTTAATTTAATTAGGCTAATAATAGTGTATGTTGTCTCATTCATTATGATTATGGCACTTGGCACTAGCTAATTAAGTATAGCATTAGGGCTTTATATGTAGGGTTCCATTATTCCTTTTATAAGGATTGGTTTATTTATTGTAATGCATCTTTTTGTGCAATCATTACAAAATTCTCATGTTATGCCGAGCAAATTATTGTTGCTTGATTTCTCTATGTGATAGGTGATGTGCTTACAAATAATTCTTAGCTTGCGATGTTGAAATCATCAACTTCTACATGGTATCAAAGCTCAATATTTTATCTTACATGCTATTAGAGTAGATTTTCTATGTTCTTGTCCATATTCTTGAGGGGTACAACCTTGAGATAATTTTAATACATTTTAGGCACAAACAAAGGTTGTCATCATGTTTACAGCATCCCAAAACCTATAAATCAATTGTTATTTTGTCAAAACTTGAGCAATTAAATTATTTGGGTCTAAATAGATGTGGGCACAAAAATGGAAGAAAAAAGTAGGGGATGACAAAAGTTTTCCAAGCACTTTGGAGAAAAAAGGAGATCACAATTGCACTTAGAACACTTGAAAATCCTAAAATCACTTGTCCAAATGCTAAATCAGAGGTCAAAAAAAGATGATAATTTTTCAAGTAGTAAACAATAGAATTATATCCATAAGGGTTTGAAGACATGTTTGGTGGACTAGTAAGGAAGATTTACTTAAGGGATTGTCAATCTTGTGGAGTCCTTAATCCTAGATGACAAGACAACAATTTTCAAATTCGAAATCAAAATCATGAGCAACAATAAATGAGATTTGACAAAAAATGTTGATTCTGGCAGGGTATGATTAAAAGGGATAGTTGAGAAGATTTGCATATTTTTAAATTAGTACCATACTAGGCTCATTGATGGCATTTCCTCATGATCTATGAAAGTGGTTAAGGTAAAATAAATAGAGATTGGTGGAAGAAATTTGCGAAGATGACCTAGCCAGGTATGTAGTAAACCAAACTGTACATGGAAAAGTTGATTGAGATAAAGTATTTTAAATAAAGTAGTGAAAGAAAATGATTAGAGATTACTAAATGAGGAAGTGATTTCAATCATTAGTGATAGCTAACAGAGCTACCCTTTTTTTTTAATGGAAAAGGAATTCATTAGAAAATGAAGAGAGATAGAGGTGTACTTTTGCAACACATTTACATGTTGTAATATCATTATTTTTGGGAATGGCGATAGACTTAATGGACAGAGCTGAGGAGACTTTTTAAATCATCTATTATTATGGGAAGAATCCAAAATTATTTCTATCCTCAGATTTGAGGGGATGCCTAATCTCATCAATTGCTGGAATCAGGTTTAGATGATTGTGAGTAGAGGTATGGAGATTGTGAGTAGATGTATGGAGACCCCTATCCATGTAATAGCTTCTAAAAGAAAAATGGCCTTTTTAGGAGAAATTAGAGAGAAGTGCTTGAGATCCATTATGCATCCCAACCATTCAATAACCCTACATGTGAAATCTATTTCGAGGGATGAATTCTTAAACACAAACCATAGATATCGAGTCAATATTGATATCTCTTCTATATTTATGGCTATTTCACTGGATCTTGGGCTGAGTAAAGAAAGAACAAAGTTGCTATGATAGAAAGTTTTTAAAAAGCAATTTATGGGAGGGATAGATGATGTGTTGATGAACTTGGACAATCATTGGATTCCCATCCCCAAGGATTACTACAATATAGTTGATGAGGTGCCAAAGTTTCCCCTAATTTTGATGGATGGTGACAAGGTATATCATGACAACAAGCTTTCAACAATCAAAGGACTAGAATTTCTGCAGAACTCGACGAGGATTGAAGAAAATGAAGACCCAGATTGGATCAAATCTTACATTCTACTTGAAGGGCTCAATGGGAAAATGTAGGTGGACACTCTAGACATGAAGAAAGATTTAGAGAACAAAGATGTGTAAGAATCTATGTGAGGTCAGGATGATCAAATTCTAGATAGAATTTTAATTTTGTTCTATCTATTGTTTGGTTCTTCTTTAGAGCCAGTTGAAAATGTTTATAGAACTATAAAAGAAATGGGATGTCTGTAAATTCTAGTGGGTTTTTTTGGCAATATGGACATGTTTGACTTTTTTTAATGTTTCATCTTTACTGTTTAATTAAAATGGGCGCTGGCCCATCTAGCTATTTACTTACAAAAAAAAATTAAAAAATAAAAAAATAATTTAATATAAAAAATTATATATACACACATACACATATATAGATATATTTTCATATACATACATATTAATTATATATATATTAATTCTTGTCACTCTCTTGTCTCATGCTTTCTACTGTTAAAATGTTTCAAAATTTAATTTTTGAAAAATTAACACATAAAATCGTTGAACACCTAAATATAACTCAAAATAATATAAAATAATACACCTAAATTATTTAGTTCTTTTTATTTTAATAGAAGATTTTCAATTATTTTAAGGAAAATAATAATAAAAATAACCTATCGACCACAACAAAAGCATTAGAATATTTGGAGACATGCACAACATCTTTCCCCATGAAAAATACAAGAGAGAAAACAAAATCACTAGCTTGAATAGTATCACATTTGTAGAAATATGATATGCTTCAAGATGGCATGGAAGATTCGTAATATGCGTCAACCCCAAATTTTAGGGTTAAAAAAGTAAATAGATTGAATGAAATCGTTGGACTTTCAAAATCCTCAAATCCTGCTGTCGCTTCTTGTCTCGCTCATGCATAGCATTGTAGAGCTCATACATAGCATTGTAGAAATAGATAACAGGTATTTTCATTTCCATGGTATTGGTGAAATGGTAGGCTAGATTTTGGGTGGTTACGATGGTCCTGGTTTTGAATTTGGTTTGGAAATTTTTTAAGATGATTTTGGTTTTTGTTTAGGTTTAGTGGGTTGAAGCTTATTAGGATTCAGGTGAATGATCAGAGCAGTATCAAGGAGAAAACCAGAAAGAGGTGTTCTGATCATTGTGGTGGGGAGCGATGATGATAATCATCATTATCAGTGGCATCCTAAGCGTGGGAGTTCAAGTAAGAGCAGTAAAAATGGAGGACATGTTGGGGGTGCACAAAGATTAGTAATAGTAATAATACTAATGGAGGAGGATCCTTAAGGCAGAATGTTAGATCCAAAGCAACCAGGCTTCGTTGGACTCCAGATTTAGTTGAGAGATTGGGCAGCCAAGGAAGTGAGTAGTCTTTTCTATAACCCTTTTGACAATAATTTTTTGTTTTACCTTCCCCGCCATCCATGGAAAGGCTAATCTTCGATATCTAAATCATGAAATAGGTGCTGTACCCCACCAATGAATGTAATATATTTTTTTACTGTGGGTTGACCATTACTAGTCCATTGGTCTCTATGATAGCTAAACAAAAATCGAGTGCAGAAGCAACTCCTAAGATGGTATTATAGCTTATGGACGTGAACTGACATACTGTTGGTCATGTAAAAAGCCACATGCAGGTGCCTGGCCCCCCACCCATATCGTTCCTCGTTTGTTTCTTATAATTAGGGTTTCCTGTATAATTACTATGGAGGCAGATAGTGCCTTGGTGTTTTCTCTGTTTGTAAAAGATGTACAGGAGCATGAAAAATGATGAAAATAGTTAAGGTAAGCAATGCATGTTTTTACCCTCTTCGCCAAGGTTTCGAGAAAATTGTGATATTGTCAATATTTATTCACTGATCAATGGAGCTCGTTAAAAACAAGCATATGTTCTATTAGCATTATGCATTCGGGTAGGATCTAAAAATGTAGAAAGTTTTTAATAGAAAATCCTTAGATATAGATTTCAGAAGACTCACTTTTTTACCAAATTATAGTTTCTCTCTAAATTAGTCAGACTAATTTATAATTTCAATTTGATACAATCCTAACGATTTTGATACTTTATTCGAAAGGAATATTTTTCACTCGCTGCTATAGCCGTAAATTGGAAATTGATACAAATGTCCTAAACATTTAACAATGATTTCAGTAGATTTTTTCTCTCAATCTATCATACTAGTTATGAATTAGAATGTAATGGAAACATTTGTCATTAAATTTGTTGCGTTTTATTGCTTTTCTTAATCTATCAGAAAAATATTGAACTTGCTTGATTTTATGTTATCAGCGGAGGAAGCTTCAATTAATCTTAGTACAATAATAGAATTTTTTATCCATGATTTTCCTTAACAATTTTTATAACGAAAAGCCATCCGTTTCACTTTGATATGTATAAAACAATCATATGATGATATCCTTGAATTCTCCTGAGATATTCAGAATCTTTATCTTTGAAATCGCTACAGTTCTCACAGTATTTATTAGTGTCTTGGGTCGATTTGTTTAGCATAATTGGTTACTAAAGTTCTACCGATATATCTTCTTTAATTGATTAAATTTGAATTGCGTAGTTAATGCTCCATCCCAGTGATACACAAAGGATACCATTTCAGATTGTTTTTCAAGATCTAGATCGACTTGTGCGCAGCCTTATGAGAATGAGAGATCACCATTCCTCAAGAATAACAATAATAATGACTATTTGGAAGCCATGGATTACCAATCTGCTTCATAACGTCATTAAATTGGTTAGATTTTACTGCTTCACTTAATCAGTCAGAGAAGTATTTACCAATCTGCTTCATAATGTCATTAAATTGGTTAGATTTTACTGCTTCACTTAATCCGTCAGAGAAGTGTTGAACTGAAATTTAGTGAGATTAATTGACATTTTACTTGATTTTATGTTATCGGACGATGAAGCTGCAGTTAATCTTAGTATCCATGGGTCAAGTCAAAATGTTCAAATACTACAGAGAAATTTTTATCCATGAATTTCTCGCAGAATTTTTTAGCATAAAATCCATTCGCTCCACTTTGATATTGACAGAACAATCATATAATGATATCCTTGAATTCTCATTTGTTTCTTATAATTAGGTCTTTCTATATATTTTCTATGATGGCTGATGGTGTTTTGGTGTTTTTTCTGTTTGTAGAAGATATAAAGGAGCATGAAAATTAATTACAATGGTAAAGATAAGCACTGCATACTTTCACAATCTTCACCAAGGTTTCGAGAAAATTGTGATTATTGTCATTAGTTTCCATTGATCAATGGGTCTAGTTAAAAACAACCATATGTTCTTTTAGCATAACGCAGTCAGCTAAGATCTTAAAATGTAGAAAGTTTAACATAGAAATTCCTTTGATATCTATTTCAGATGACTCATTCTTTAATCAAATTATAATTTATCTACTCCCCTTTCGAAATTCGTAGGCGAGAAGCAGTTGGCCCGTTTCATGACACCATCCATGAACCTCCCTCTCTTTTGAAATTTATTAAGTTTTCCCCTTGTTTAGAGCCTTGAAATATTCTTTTGCCGACCATGGGCTGTTTTGATTTAGCCAAGGTGCCTCTGTACAGTGTTGCTGAAGATTTTTGTCATGCTTGTTCGCTAAATTGTTAATTGAATGTTTGTCAAGGAAATCGAATTTGATAGTGTCCATCTCCTTCCCGTGTTCAACGTATGAGATGTAGAAGACATGTAGTTCTTTCCTGGCTTCGAAAAAGACTTGATCGTCCACATCAATGCCATCAGCCTTTTCCAAAAAAAGTTGTGTCATCAAATTCAAAATGCTGGAATTCAACTTTAAGAGATGTTTGCAGAGTTTCGTATTACAGTTTCGATTGGCTTATTTCAAACCATACAATGATTTTATGTGCATATCTAGTGTTTTTTTTTTCCCCGATTGCATAGCCGTTTTATTGAGTCATATATACTGCTTTTTTGAGATCACCATTCAAGAATGCAGTTTTGATTTCTTTTTGACTAACTTTCCAACGATTACATGTTTTATGCACATATTTAGTGTTTTTTACCCTTGATTGTATAGTCATTTTATTGAGTCATATATACTGTTTTTGAGATCACCATTCAGTAATGCAGTTTTGATGTCTTTTTGATTTAATATAATCAATACCTTCTTTTCAACATAATCTTTTGGAACAACTCAGGTTTTATGTTTGTCAGGTGAACCATATGTTTTATAGTTGATTCTAAAGACCCACTTGCAACTAAGAGATTTACAGCCAAGTGGAGGATCAATCAAAGTTTCAAAAGAGTGTCATACTCATTTTGTATAGCTTTCCTTCAAATTACAATATTCACATTGCAATATCCTTAGCTTCTTTAGGAATTTGGTTTTGAGTCCACTATGGTATTGAGGTCCTCAATAGACTTCAAGTTATCTTCAATATTGGATTGAGATTGCTACCGTGCTTTGTAAGAACTTCTTGTGTACACTTTACCTATTTCATCAAATCCTATTATCTTTCAAAGTTTTCTTGGAACTATTTTGCCCACTTCTGGAAAGATTTTGGTTGGACCAAAGGTGCTTCCATTTCTTGACTGAAAGCTTGATTAGTGGTTAATTATTCTGAAATTTTAGGCTCACCTAAAGAAGGAAGCTCATTATTACAAAGGGTTTATACTTGCAGATCTAGAGATGGAGCATCTTGAGGTGGAACATCTTGGGATAGAGAATCTACATGTGAATCAATCGAAAGTGATTCAATTCTTTTTACCAAAACACCTCTTTTTTTTTTTTTTTTTGACTTAAAAGATAAAAATAACTTCAACTGTAACTGATTAAAATCCAATTCAGAATGAGAAACATATAGATTTATGAAATTTTGAAGGACATCCCAAAATTATTTAAACCCTTTTATTTGTCTAAACACATCAGCATTAACAAATTTGTTATCAAATCCAAAACTTTTGAATTTTTATACTGCCATAATTCTTTTCCTTTTTAAGCAGTAGGTGTTGCAAGTTGAATGTCTCCATCACAAATATTACATCCCAAATCATTAAAATAAAAATGTTTTCTATTTTTCAAAACCATTCTATCCATCTTTGCCAGCTAAGATTTCACCAAGCATGTATACAATAGAATGCATTGTGAATTGTAAGAAGTTGTACAGTTTGAATCAAGACTATTTCTTAATTTTTCATATTAAATTTGAAATGGAGGAGCAAGAAAAAGAATCTCTATGAAAAGAGATGAATAACAGAAGATTAAATTGATTTCACTGAACCAATTTTTACCTTGTTTTCTTATGCAATTTTTGTAGCAAGGACATTCAGTCACCATCCGTTAGCATATCTCTTTTGTGGACGCTTAAGGAAAAAATGAACAAAGTTATTCAAACTGATAGTAGGTATTATTTGCTTGCATGATAAAACAACAAAAACACAAATAATTGTATTCTTCCAATCACATAGAAAATACACATTTATAGGCGGAGACAAGTTAAATTGTTGGAACAAAACTGCCTCAACAGAAACCTGTCGGAACAGATAACAAAACTGAAACATAATTAATCCTCCTGATTAATATTATAACAATTTATTTCTAAGTCAATTTTAAATGTGAAGTCTCAACATCCCCACGACAATATAATATAAAAGATATACATATACAATACACAAATAGAAGATTCAAGATATACAAGAAACTCACGTTGTGGCAACTCTCGCCATATTTATCCTGGTTTAATTAATGCTCACATTGTTCAGTGTCACAACGATTGAAAGTTCTCATTTACCAGTGCCTTGTTGTCATTGGTCTTTTTCTACGTGCCATTGAATTTCTTTTCTTTTCTACTACTATTTTCACTGACACTGCTATTGTTGGGTTTTATTCAAACATTCAATAAATAATGTTCTGAAGAGAGTCAGTTGATATCCATCCCACGGAAGCGGGGAAGCCAATATTTATCAGTATTCTGGGTTTTGCAGAAGCAACAGTTAACGCTTCTAGGCCACGCCATCATAATCCTCCCGTTGTTGAGATTTACATGGCTTGCAGAGATGCTTTCCTTGCAAACAACTCTCTTTATATACAGAAACTTCCTCTAGATGTATGATTAAATAGGCCAAACCATTGACCGGTGGCATTTTCAGGGGACTCCAAATCATCAGGAGCCATGAAAAAAGAAGTCAATCCCAGTATCCGCGGGTTAAGTGAAATTGTTCAAGTACTATAATAGAATTTTTACTGACGATTTTCCTACCCAAGTTTTATAACATAAAAGCTTTCAATCTCATGGTAATAATTATGAGCAATGCTGTCCTTGAATTCTCATAGTATTTATTCCAATTTGAGTTGACGGTGTCTCGTACACCAGCAGAAGCAGTCCATATATAAATGGTAGTATCCTGGGTTGATTTGTTTAGTATAATACATTACTAAAGTCCTACCTATATATCTTGTATAATTGTTCAATCTTGATTTCTGTATCCGAAAGATACACACAGGATACCGTTTCAGATTTTTTTTCAAGAATAACAATAGTAATGGTTATTTGGTTTCGATTATTATGCATTAAACTTTTAGCTAAGATCTAAAAATGCAGAAAGTTTGGAAGAGAAAATCCTTAGATATAGATTTTAGAGAACTCATTTTTTATCAAATTATAGTCTCTAAATCAGTCAGGCAAATGATGAATTTGAATTTGATACAGTCCTAAATATATTGGTATTTTCTTTGAGAATAAATATTGATCTCTCAGCTTGTCACGCTAGCCGTTATTCGGAAATTGATGCATATGTCCTAAATATTTGACTATAATTTTCGTATATTTTTCGTTTCGATCTGTCATACTATTTATGAATTAGAAAGTAATGGAAACATTTGTAATTAAATTGGTTAGATTCTACTGCTTCACTTAATCTATGAGAGAAATACCGAACAGAAATTTGGTAAGATTGGTTGACATTTTACTTGATTCTATGATATCGGAGGAGGAAGCTTCAATTAATCTTAGAATCCTATCGGTCGAGTGAAAAAAGTAATATTCTATCTAATTTTTATAATAAAAAAGTTTCTAATACTTGAACATGTTTAAATAGTTGTAAGGTTTGTTCGCATATTTTGATCAATTAATAGAATATATGTACATTATTGATTGAACATTAAAATATCAAATTTTATATATTTGTATAATACAAGTAATCATATTAAATTTATTTTACATATATCACTAATTTACTAAAATCTATATGACTACCTATTAATTAATAATAAAATACATAACAATTATCATTCTTTATATATTATATATCAAACAAAATAAAATATTATTTTTTATTTTTTTTCAATAAAAGTGGATTATTCCACTAAACTTTTTTATTAATATTTTTTATTTTTTACACAGGATTCAAAGAGCATAACCCTGAGAAGAAAACCTCTGGTCACAGCTCATAAAATAAGCCTATAGTATCTAATGGATCAATTTATACACCCCGCCCAAAACCACATACAAAATGCGGTCACAACACATATAATATCAGTTTAGGCAAAAATTTTCATCGATGTTACTCAAGAAAATCATATGCTACAAACCTTCCCATACCCTAGAAGGAATTTCCTCAAAACCCACCTCTCCCTGATTAGCATTGCTATCAATGGCTAAATTTGCCAAATAATCTGCAATCTTAATTTGATTTCTTTTTCATAACACATTGAATAATCACTTTCAATTATTAAGTCCTTAATACCCAAAGAGATTGCCATATTCAATTATTAACTTAATTTGAAGTTAAAAAACTAATATAAAAAATGTTATATTACAGCTTATACAATCTTGAGATCCCTTCCTGCTTACTACTTAGTGCTCAACTATTAGTTACCAATTTGACAGGAATAAAAAACTCTTAATTCTCTCAACCATCCCATAGCAATAAATGTTCAGATTGAAAAACTTTAACCACCAAATTTTCAGTACATATAAAATAAATATGTAATTATAAGATTCACCATTTGAACCAATTAAAATTAAAAAATTACCTTTATCAATCCATCTCATCACCTCTTATCTAATTAAAAATGGATAATTTCAAAGCTATAGAACAAACAAATTAAAAGAAAATTAATTATATAAAAATAGCATACGATGAAAGAAATCCATTTACATTTTCATTCTCATTGCATACAATCAGGTCCATCAAGAATATCGTAACAAGTATTCCTGCAGACATCGCACTAAAGAAAATATAAAACTGTTCTGTTATTTTTTGTCCCTGTTTTCTTTCTTCATTAGATTATCAGTTGTTCTACAATTTTGTTTTCTATTTTATTGGATTTTCAAATTGTTTAGCTTTTTTCTATCTAAAGATTCTATTTTTTTCTTCATTAGATTTTAAGATTAATTTTAGAACATTTAGGATAACTATTTGTAATGGCATCTTTTTATTGGCTTATGTAAGAACATTTTTGTGAGTTTGTTTTATGTGTAAGTTTGAGGGTTCACTTAAAGGATTTAATGTATGTTGTAAAAATATCTAATTTGTATATGTAGTTATTGTCTAAGCTCTAAAATTCATCTCTGAGAAGGGTTTTAGTCTTTTTTTTGTTCTACTTTATTTCATAAATTTGTACATCCATTTATAGGCATACCTATTATATAGTTAGTATATTTTTTATAAATAAAACAAATGATTAATTAGAGTTGTTGCATTTTGAGGTTGTCTAATGATGAAGAGGTTGAAGTGGAACAATGTTTGGCGCAATTAAAAACATTGCTAACAAATCTCCTCAACATAATATACCCCCAAAAAAAAAGAGTTAGTGAAAGAAGATATGAATTGTGCCATCAAAGATGTTGAGGAGAATCCCTTCTTAATATGAATAGCAAGCATCTTAATATTAGCAACTTACAAAGAGGCTAAAGGCAAACATTTTTTTGGCACAAGGAATTAGAAAATCAACAACAACATATGATACAAATGAAGGCACATTTTCGTTGACTCATGTCGGCCAAACATACTATGAAAATGAAAGTGATTTGCATGATGACGTGAGATTACTTGAACAGTTGAAAGAAAAGAGGAAAAAATAGATTTTGAAAAAAATAGTTGAATTCAACTTTATTTAGCAATGCTTATTTTGTGTAATATATATAAATGATTTGGCAGAACATATACGTTCTGCAAAAACTATGAAAAAATTAATTATCAAGATTCTAGTTCAGTTAAAGATCCATAAGTTAGATGAAGATACAATCTTATTAGAACCTTATTTTTCAATGTTTACCATACTTTTGAACACTAAAATTGGAAGTTAGGTTGGAATTCTATAGTATACCATTATATGAAGGGAATACAAATATTCTTCAAGAATAGTTGTATTTGATGATGTGATTATGGTTATTGTTGATATTTGACATTATAATTATTGCTTGTAAAAATATATACATACTTATGTTTATGTAAAAATGACACATTATGCAAAACATAAGACATACATACATTTATGCAAATCATAAGACATGCATATATTTATGCAAAACAACACTTTAAAAATATCAAATTCAATCCATCATTTAAAATCTATTTACTCGTACTTCAAAGTTTCTTTACCGTTTAACTTTATATTCATGTTTGAAGAATTTGATTTGTTTAAAATTTAAAAAGAAATAGTAAAATTTATATAAGAATTGAAAAGTATGGACTAAACTAGAAAAACATGGTGTTGGAGTAAATAGTTTTTACTATTTACAGTTTACTTAACTTAGGTAACAACATTTATTAGGTAGATGGATAATTGTAGAGTCATATTAGGACTCAACTTCTTTAGGTTGAGACATATGTCTAATCCTTGTCCACTTTTCCACCCTGCTCTTGCCTATTTAAGCAAGGCAGCTTGTACATTTGTACTCACCTCTTCACTCAATAAAATTTCATGTGTTGAATCTCTCTTAGCTATGGAGGACACCTACATGGTATCAGAGCTATCTCTTGTAATTTTGAGAATTTTCACAATTTTTTGGTTTTGAGGTCTTGGTTGATATAGTTTTTCCAGATCAGCTGTGTTGTTGATTTTTGATAGTGCAAAGTTCTCTGTGTTATCTCTAGTTTTTGAGGTTGGCGAGGTAGTGCTAGTTGATCGGCTGTGTTTGCCATTTTTGAGGAGGTAGTTTGTTTTTCTTTCCGCACAGAAGGACTTTGCTTTGTCGGCTCATTGGCAGCCCACATACTTTTGGGGGTTCCCTCAAACTGAAGGCGGCTCTTGTTTTGGTTTGGTTCATACGTTCTTGCTGTCACTTACACTTCATTCCGTTCATTGGATTGTGAGGCATTTGAATCTCTGTTCGAGACAGTTCTTGCAGAGTATTTAGTAGATCCGGAGCGACCATTCCTCCTGTTGAGCTGGGCAGTTTGCTGGCGGTGTTTCCAGTAGCCATCTGCACGGGTTTTGTTCCCACGTCTGGTAGTTTCACTTCCCTGGTCGGCCCATATACTCCGACAGCGCTTCTTTAGTGATCGACTCATTATGGTGGAGCTTCCTTATTGATTGCTGAGTACCCATGTTTTCACCTGGATCAGGTTCTACGACGTTAGGTCTATTTTTCCTCAAAGTCTTTTTTGTTGGCATCGTCAACTAGCGTCATAGACTTTATTGCCTTTGAAATCTGAATTATTGCTCGTGCCTTGGATTTATTTCTCTGGGCCGTGTATAGAAATTTGAGCCGTGTCTTATAAAGTGAAAAGACTTCACTTTCTTTGAGCCGTGTTTCATTTGTGGTTGATGAATTTTGGGGCCAAACTGTCGCCTAGGTGTGCCGTTGGCAGCTTTAATGGGTAACCCGCGGAGCCGCCACCGCACCTTGCCTCTCAATCAACTCCACCTTACTTGGTCTCTCTACTTGTAGCTCGCCTCGGTTGCTTTGCTCACTAGTGCCCTTTCCATCATGGGGGCATTTTTTCTTGACACACTGAGCTACGAGGTCCCATGGAGGACCAAACCGTTATCCTCGGGTGAGAGGGGTGGGCCATTCTTTTTACCTTTAGGTCTTAATAGACATTTTTTCTTCAATTGACAATAACTTGGACGTCTAGAGTTCATTTTTGGCAAACGAAGTATCATCGGAAATGTGTTTCAATGCATTATTCATTGGTGTAGGAATTTTAGCTTTTTTGTCCTTTTGAAACAATTGAAGTATCTTTTGTAAGCAATTTAAGTATTGCACTGAAGTGTCGCGTCATATATTTTTAGGGGATTTTGCACCTAAAATCATGCCATATTCTTGTACTTGCACTATATTATAAAGTGTCATGGGGGGTTATGTAGATCCTTTGTTGTTTGCTAATCACATCTTTGTCAAAGTGAGTGTAATTACATGACAACAGATGAATAGGTGGGATTCATGCCTCATGTGTGTGTAGTTTGATGCACACACTTTGTTTAGTTGTAGGTACTATCTTGGTCACTTCAGACCTTGGATCACCTTTGTAATGAATTGCTTGGTGACACATGATTTCAGTGAGCTGCAATGCTTCTCCCTAGTCATCATTATGGGGTGTATTATAGCGTTCGTGCTAATGCTCCCTTGGTTTTTCTTGAAGTGAGTTGACACACTCTTTCATTCCAATTTTGTGGAGGCAACTTCCTTGATCATGGGTCTTTAGACTATTGCACCAGTACTTTCAACTTTATTAGTTGAGTAGTTTTGATGGTATCACTTAGAGAACCTCATCGGTAGTGTACTGATATGTTAAGGTCACTCATATAGATTCATGTGTCATTTGTATTTTTTATTGACAAATGTTATGCCATTGTTGACATTTGATCATTGTTCGAGAAGTGTCGTTTGAGGCACTCATGTAGATTGTTGTCTTCATGATCATGATCATCATCATTTTTAGAGGAGGATCTTTAGTTACAACACCGTATCACTTTGATAGTTGTCTACAACTTGTTCATGCTTTAGTGATGTTTTTCATGTTCTTGTTTTGGGACATCATCATTTTGGAGGCTTTTTAGTCCTTCAATGTTCTTTTTTTGGAGAGGAATTTTCTCCCACAAGTTTTTTCTCCTTTTATTTATTTGTGAGAGAATATTTTGTATGGGTAACTAATATGGCTTTGTTGCTAGGACCCATAAGGCATCTCATATTGGATGCTTTACTCCCTAAGTTGCACTTAAGGTGGGGTGTTGGAGTAAATAATTTTTCTAGTTACGGTTTACTTAAGTTTAACTTAGGTAAAAATATTTATTAGGTAGATGGATAATTGTAATGTCATATTATGACTCTAATATCTCCATGTTGAGACACATATCTAAATCGTGTCCACTCTTCCATCCCGCTCTTGCCTATTTAAGCAAGACAACTTGTACATTTGTACTCACCTCTTAACTCAATACAATCTCATGTGTTGAATCTCTCTTAGCTATGGAGGATATTCTGTAGACTGGCTCTTAGGTTGGGTGGAAACACCTACACATGACTGCTCCAAAAAATAAAGATCCAATGAATTCAAACCAAATTTGACAAGATTTGGGATAATTCCCAAGGTCACTTAAACATATTTTTTCTTATCATTAAAACTGTAGAGTGTCTATAAAAAGTGGAAACCAAAATTAAAATAGGATGGAACCTAATATGTTTCCTTATAATTGCTTGGAACACATCAAATAAATCTAGTTAATTTAAACTTTGATGACTCACCAATAAGGAATATGGGTTATGCGAGATAGGGTGGCATGATACGAGATGAAAAAGGAAATTTAGTGCTTGCCTATGTGGACTTGGGGATTCAAAATTCCAATTTCACTAAGGTGGTGACTTCTTTTCATGGCATACGTCTGGCCAAGGAGAAATGTTTTAATAATATCATTATATAAGGGGATTGAAACAATGTCATCATGATGATTTGTGATGATGACTCCCCTAGATGGTCCATGGAGGATTTAATCATTGATTCCTACCATATTTTCACTACTCTTAGATAGGTTAGTATGTCCCACACCGTCATGTAGGGGAACAAGTTGTCTGACAAGTTGGATAACTTAGTCCTCTTTGTCAGATATTTACAAATGTGGAATTCTCAACACAAACTCCTAGGTGACATTTTCATGGTCTGAGATGATCTAAGCTCTAATATGGATTAAAGATATGTGGGTTACATTTTTATAATTTTCTTTTCTATTGTCTCTTTTCATCATTTCTTTATAAGGTAAAAGTCTCTTCATTTATGGGAAATGATTTTTTTTTAAATTCCTTTTTTAAGTTTTCCCTCTTCTTTTTGTTTCCAATTTTATTAATTTGGTTGTTAACTTTTCTAGTTTTTCTTGGCTCTGTCCAACTAGGGGTAGTGTCTTCATACAAGTTGAGACCAATATGTGTGATACCCTTAAAAATAATGAGGTTCTTTGCTTGGTTTACAAAAGGAAAAAGTTTTCTCCTTAAATTGAGGCCATGACTGGTCATGAGCCCTCTCTTTCTACTTAATTCATCTACTCTTGGGTCAATGGTAGGGTTTATATTAGGGGGTGTTTTTCACTATTTCAGTGTAGTTCATAGTGATTGTCACCACCCTCTTGGCTGAAGGGATTTTGTTCCTTAAGAAGCCCAAAGGAAACTACAAAGAAGACTTCAAGGAATCTTTGGTGGGCAGGGAAAAATCTCTTAGCTATAAAATAGGTTCAATAGGGAGGACCTCTTGAGGAAGTGAAAGAATGTTGTTGTGGCCCTGATGAAGTATATGACTCTTGGCAGAAGGTATAAAAGGTTCCATTCTCAACTTCTTCCTATGCTCAACCATTTTAGTCATGGTTTCAAGATTAATTCCCCTTTTTGGATTTTCTTTTCTCTTTCTTAGTCAATTGTGGTGGCCAAGTCAAAGAATAATGTGGTTTTTTTTTTATAGTTGAGCTACTAGTTAGGGCCAATCCCCTTACATTGGGTCAGAGCCGAATCACTTTTGACTAGAGCTATGAACCAGTGAGACCACATTTTTGAGAGGCCTCATCCTCAGATTTGTCTGACATTGGGTCAGTCTCCTTATCAATCTCCTTATCCCTCCACTGCCTTTATCTCCCCATATTACTCCTTATACCTCCTGCTCCTTATCACTACATATTACTCCTTATCACTCCAACATTGCCGGTTTCCACTACCTTATCACTCCAACATTACCAACCTTGACGTTGCACAATCCATCCTCCAAGATCCATTACTCCTTAGGTATTTGTGACAGCGACACAAACCGAGTTTGATGTGGCAAGTATCCTCCTAGCATGTGTCTTGTCATGAATATCCTCCACATAATCCAAGTGGTTGGGTGTGAAAAAAACCGGTGGTCTAGGGCTCGAACGGGTCCGAATGGGTTCGAACCTAAGACCTCCTTCACTAGCGGCTCACAACTTTGTCGTTGGGTCGCAGGGACAATCCCTTCATCAAGGGTTGATCCTTAGACTATATAATTTTTCAGTTAAGCCTCACCCTTTCTCATTATTCCCAATTTGACCCTTATCTACTTATGGAATTAACTAATTCACTTGAGCCCAATTATTAGGGTACCTTGGCTTTGGCCACTCCCCCCTCTAAAGGTTTTCACTACTATGTTAATCGTCAACATAGTGCTTAAATGAAAAATATTGAAACCCCTTCTTAGTCCTAGAAGAGGAAGAATGTTGTTGCTATTATAATCCAAGAAGACATTTCAGATGAATCTTCTTCCTCCTACTCCACTTCCTCTAAATGTATTTCTACCGGTTCCCATCATAATGTGATTAAGTTTTCGCCTAGTCCTTCTTCACTAGTTTGGGTCTCCCCTCATAATTACCTTATTTCTTCTCTTAGAAAGCTTGGTTTGGTGGAGATCGTTGACAAGCTGAACTAGTTATTCATTGCCTATAATAAATAGGAAGAGATTATTATATGGTTTTTGGTTATGCTAAACATTGTGAAAGGTAAAATCAATATGTTGGAGGGTTTGCCTAAGGAAAATGCAAGGGTTAGGGACTTGTCCTCTGAGGATAAAGATGAGGTGATGTGGATTGTAGATAATGATTTAAGAAATAGACTCAACAAATGGATTTCCCTTGAAAAAGAGGTGAATGTTCTAAAAAATTAAGTGGCCTTGAAGGAGAAAAGAAAGAATATGGAGAGGTCTATCTCTGTTCTTTAGGCTAAGATGGATGCACTAAAGAAAAATTTGGACAAGATTGTTGCCTTTAGTAGGAAGATGGTGTACAATATTTCATCGTTGATGTAGGTATTGGAGCAAGAGTCTGAAAGGAAACATACCAAGAAGAAGACATTTATTGAGGTTGTTGTTAGTGTTGTCGAGCTCTTTATAGAAAAGTTAGTGATAATGTTTATTGCTCAATTATTACTCTTTCCAAGGAGATCAACTAAATTCAAAAGGCTCTCCTTTTGGGAGAAGTAAAATGTACATATTCAAGAGTGGTAGGCAGTGAAAGCCCCTAGTTTGTATGATTATTTATGTATGTCTCTTGGTGTCTCTATTCTGGTGTTTTGGTTTTTTCTTTGTCTTTTGGTTTCTTTCAGGTTCTTTTTTTTTGCTAGTTCTAATCCTTATAGTTGGATTTTCTCACCCCTTGTAAGACCTCTCTTTTTCACCAATGGGCTACTATGTAAGGATTCAGACCCTTTCCTAATTTACTTAATCATAACTAATATGTCTCATTATAGATGCTTGGACTAAAATAAATAAATTATCTATGGTTATTGAATCGATCTTATGACAATAAATATAAATAAAAAAATTTAATTGTGTCGAAGATGAAATATAATTCCCATGTATTCTTGTATAGTAGATATGCCCTTATACACCCTCACAAGATATAGTAAAAATAATGAGTGAATCCATGAGCTTGTCTCTTCTAGATAGTGATTTATATGCCTTCTATATAGATGATGTTTAAATATTTCTATTTTTAGTCAATAAAATCTCACATAATGATTCCTACATCATACCCTCAACCTACACACTTGAAACAACACATTTTTAATATCAAATCAAGAACTTAAAATTAATCTCAATAACATATACTTATAATTTCATTTACTATTATGAATTTACTTATTTTATCCATCAATTTCCTTCATTTGATGCATCCTTTCAAAAATTAGTCATGATACCCATCTATTTATCCTTATATAATTTCAATTGATACTTGATCTTTTTGATCTTTTGATTTATCCTTGGACCAATAATATTGTTACACATAATTATCATGATCGTTATATATCATGGTGTGTTTTGGCTTCTATAAAATAGGATATTATTCATTTTTTTGTATCATGTTTGTTGCTATCATAAAACCCACTAAGGTCAATCATTTTGAGATTGTGTTAAGTGACCATTCATACAAGCATGGAACATGGATCTTATGAGCCACCATTTATTAAATATATATGCTTCAATGAGTTTGATTAAAAAACTATATAGTTTAGATTAGATAATTTTGAGAAGGACTTGGCCCCATTTACATAATAGTCATCAAGGCCAAAAATTCAAATGTCACAAAAAGTGAGATTAAGAAATTAAAAGAAAAAAATGAATATACTAATAACAAAAAAACAATAGGAGCGACTGGTTTGAATTCGAATGGAGCAGGAGCGAGAGCGGAAAGATCAGGTGATGAAGGTTCTGGAAACCAAGGGAGAAACAAAATATAAAGCTTCGGATGTTAGTCTCAATGGGTTTTGGGATGAGGACACCTTGCCGGTACCACCAAAAGAAGAGTTGACTTTACTATTTTACTTTGTAGCAGGGAGGGTCCCAAAAAGTCTTGGAGAATCTTAGGAAACCAAGATCTCTGGACTGCAACAGAAAATGGTCTACTTTATCTGGGTCAAACCTCAAATGCAAGGCTATTGTGCCTGTTCCCCATAAAGTGGACCCACAGTTTGGTTCTTGTTCCATTTCTATTCTAGAGTGTATCATGGAAAGGAATATGGCTAATCTGGCCTATGCCCTGGTTGGCAAGTTTATTGGCCCTCGACCTAATATTGAAGTTGTTAGGGATTGGGTGTCCCGTAAATGGAAGGGAAAGGGTCAGATTGATGTGGTAGCCATGTCTAATGGTTTTTTCTCCTTCTCCTTTGGTTGTGAGGAGGGCCTTCGATTAGTATTAGCGGGTGGTCCCTGGATGTTAGGCAAATCATCGTTGGCTCTCAGGCAATGGGAACTGGGCTTTAACCCAAAGGAATGAGAATGTAATGAGGCCCCTATTTAGGTGCGGCTACCAAGTTTTCCTATGGATTTCTGGGGCGAAGAAATATTTGTTGGGATTGTTGCATGCTTTGGTGAGCTCCTTTCAGTTGACCCAATGACCTCTGCGAAGAGGCATCTGGTGTATGCCAGAATTTGTGTGAATGTTAAATAATTTGCTAATTTTCTGAAGGAGATTGATCTCTTCTCTAAGCTAGGTAGATGGGTTCAAAAAGTTGAGTATGAATATATTCCCTTTGCTTGTTTCCAATGTAAAAAATTTGGTCATTGGGCCAGGGAATGCACTTCTAAGCCTATGCCTAAGAGGACTTGGAAGAAGGAAAATGAGACAAAGGGGGTGGATTTGGTGGAGTCCCCATCCTTGGATCCCACTCCATGTTTAGATAGAATGAATAACATCCCATGTGTTCAGGATGGTCTAGATCTAAATCCTTCAAACATGGATCCCTTGAATGAAGGGGAATTCTAATGGGGATAAGTCTGTGATGGAGGTTCATAGGGTTATGGATCCTTCCATCCATCTTGTTGTTGAAGTTGGGAATTTATCGGATTCAAAAATTACTGATGATATGACCCAAGATGATGATAATCCAAATGTGTTTATTGAGGTAAAAACTAGGCATAGAAAAAGGAACTCCCCAAATGGTCATTTATTAACACCGATTTCTAGTGGTGTTAAGACTAGAAACAGACAAAAGGCAGATTGTGGATCTGATTTGAGGGCAGTGGAGAGGCCTCCCATTGTGATTAGCAGAGACAAGCATAGTCGGGCTTCAATTGTTGATGGAGTCCAGAGAACACTACAGGACATGGGGATTGGTTCCCACCATCTAGTCAAATGAAAGTCATTTCATGGAATATTAAGGGATTGAATCATCCCCACAAACATGATATTCTATCCAACCTAGTTAGAGATCACAAACCGGATATATTTCTTGTTCAAGAAACCAAAATGCATGGTTGTAGAGTGGAAAAGATCAAATTGGTTATTTTTGGAGAGTGTGAAACTCATCAAGTGTCGATGTTGATGGGGCTTATGGTGGTATTGCCACTTTGTGGAATCCTAGATGGATCTTGGGTAAGGTTGTCTTTACCTCTCCTAATCACATTGCCACTAGATTTACTAGTCTATCAGATGGATCGTCTTGGATCATTTCTAATATCTATCCCCCAAATGAGAGAAATGCTAGAAAAATGTTCTAGTTCTTTATCATTAATGCTAGAATGGCTTTCCCAAATGAGAAATGGATTCTATTGGTGGATTTTAATACCCCATTATCTAGTATGGAAAAGGCTGGTGGGATGCCTGTTTCAGATGAAAGTAGGCAGGACTTGGCGGATATGATAAATTCTCTGGGTTTGTTAGACCTTGATCTCCTTGGGGCTAAATTCACTTAGTCCAATAGAAGAAATGGGGGGGACCTCATCCAAGTCAGACTAGACAAAGGTATTATTTCTCCTAAGTGGATGCGTAATGCTTCTTGTAGATTAAATGCGTTGTCCAAAATTGGGTCTGATCATTTCCTGATTTGTCTGAGTATATCCCCTTTCACCGGGAGGAAGACCTTCCCCTTCAGGTTTGAGAGGATGTGGCTTTTAGCTTTGGATATTCATGATAATATTTCTAAATGGTGGAATAGTGACATTCAAGGAACTGGGATGTTTAGAGTGGCTAAGAAACTATCCAATATTAAGTCCAATATCCAACTCTGGAATAAAGTTTCCTTCGACAATATTTTTCAGATAAAAGAAAAGATTAAGAAAGATTTGGATGATATCTAGTCTCAGATTCACGATGTGGGCTATGATCCCGTGGTTATGGATAAAGAAGTTGAGTTACTTACCAAGATTCATGATATCATCTCTAAGGAGGAAGAATTCTGGAAGCAGAGGTCCAGAGATTTATGGCTCAAATCTAGTGACAGAAACACAACTTTTTTTCATATGACTACCCTCAAACATAGGGCCTCAAATAGAATCAATAAAATTTTAGTGGATCATGGCTGGATTGATAAGTAGGAGGAGTTGAACCAGGAAGCCATTAGTTATTTTCCACTCTTCTTTTGGATGATGGCTCTCTTTATGTCAATGCTCAAGATGAGATCATGTGGGAGTTTAGATGTACTGTTTCCCAGGACATGAATAAGGAGCTAACCAGAATCCCATCTCATGATGAGGTTAGATTTGCGGTGTTTTCCTTTGAAGGTAATAAAGTTCATGGCCCTGATGGTTTCCCTGTGTTCTTTTTTCAAAAATTTTGGCAGATTATTGGTTCGGATGTTGTGGATGTTTCTAGAGAGTTCTTTGGTTCCAAATCGCTTCTTAAGGAACTGAATGCTACCTTTTTTGTCCCGATCCCTAAGAAACCTGATGTCTGTTCCTTTCAAGACTTTAGACCCATTAGTTTATGTAACTCGATCTATAAAATCTTTACCAAGATCATTGTGTTTAGGCTTAAAAATTTGCTGCCTTCTTTGATTTTGAAGCATCAGAATGGTTTTGTTCCTGGTAGATAGATTTTGGATTATATTATTGTTGTCCATGAGAATATCCATTTTTTGTCTGTCAATAAGAAGTCGGGCTTCTTGTTGAAGTTGGATCTCCTCAAAGCCTATGATTGGATCAATTGAAATTTTTTGTTTAAAGTGCTTCAATCCTTTGGTTTAGGTAACCATTTCATTCAGCTTGTCAATCAGTGTGTTACCACTCCCAAATTTTTGGTTCTGGTTAATGGTTCAGCTTCTGGTTTCTTCTCGGCATCGAGGGGTATTAGACAGAGGGATCCTCTCTCCCCATTTCTATTTATTTTGATGAGTGAAGATTTTAGCAAAATTATCTACAGAGATGTCAGGTAGAGCAATTTGAGGGGTTAACGACCTTCTTGCCAAGCTACTATTTGCTCCCACCAGCAATTTGTTGATGATACACTACTGATGGGGAAAGTTCGATTAAAGAAGCAAATATTATTAAAGCTATCCTGGGAACTTATGAGAAAGGATCGGGGCAAAAAATCAGTCTCTCTAAAAGCTCCATTTTCTTCATGAATACTCTTGAGCATAGACAAATGAAGATTGCCAATATTTTGGGCTGCAAGATGGGTGTTCTCCTTGATTCGTATTTGGGTGTTCCCTTGTGTGTGGGACCCACCCCGGACTCCTTCTGGCCTAGTCTAATTAATAGATTTCAATTGAAGCTGGTTGGTTGGAAAGGAGCTTTGTTAAGCCAAGCGAGTAAACTTCAATTAATTAAGGCTTCGCTTCAGAACCTTCCCGTCTATGCTATGAGGCTATTTAAAATCCTGATCAAATTTGTTGATAGAATGGAAAGTATACATAAGCACTTCCTTTGGTCAGGTTCTAAATCCAAGAGTAGGCTTCATTTGGTCACCTAGGATCAGGTTTGTTTGCCTAGAAGTAGAGGAGGCCTAGATATTAGACATCTGAGAGACTTTAATAGAGCTTTAATGGATAAGCAGCTTATGGAGATGTTTAAAGGAGAACAATGAATGGATTGATATTTTCAATGACAAATACCAAATTCATGGTGTCCAAAGAATATTGGAAAATTATTTCCTCCCAAATTCTGTCTCTGGTCTTTGGAATAACTTCTTCAGATCCTCTTCCATTATTTCTCAGGGAAGCCAATGGGTTCTGGGAAATGGTAGAAATATAATATTTTGGGATGATTGGTGAATAGGAGAGGGACCTTTGTCTAATTCAGTGTGGGCTTCACAATTCAAAAAGAAATGCATTAATCTGATTGGAACTTGGGTTGCGGATTATATTAGTAATGGAGTTTGGGTGGACCTCGGATCCTTGGATGCTTCTTTATCTCCTTTGTATTCTTGGCTAAACCTGATCATCATTCCATCCTCCTTGGTGGAAGATGTGGTTATTTGGAATGGTTCAACCGCGGGGCATTTTTTGGTAGCAAATGCTTTCATAATCATCACTAGGTCTTTTTCTTCTCCCCCCTTTTGTGCTGGACTTTGAAATAAATTCTTAATTCGTAAAGTTAATATCTTTTTCTGGTTATTCATGCAAAACAAGATCTCTACCATTGATAATCTCTGTAAACATGGGATCCCCATCACTAATAGATACTTTTTATGTAAAGAAGAAGCTGAAAATGTTGATCATCTTCTCTTACATTGCTCCTATGCTAGGGACATCTGGGCCTTCTTTTTCAACCTGTGGAATATTATTTGGGTCTCCCCTAATTCTATTTAGAAATTCTGGTTCCAATGGAAGTGCCCTTATGACAACCATGCGATTGGTATTCTATGGAACTTATCCCTACCTCATATTACTTGGGGTTTGTGGAAAGAAAGAAACAATAGGGTTTTCAAAGATATGGAGTCCATTGCTCTTGTGGTGGCTATCAGAATAAGGAATTCTATTAAGGAAAATTTTCTTAATTACTGTCTTGGTAGGAAAAATGATCCTCCTCTTGAGTCTAGCCAAGAGAAATGAGATACTATCAAGCCGTGGCAGATATGCTGGTATATATCTATCCCTATTTATAAAATTAAAAAAACCAGAGAGAATGTTTCTTAGAATCTGCCCCTTCCGGGGTGGATCAAAATTAATATCAATGGGGCGACCAAAGGAAATCCTGGGTTGGCTAGCTGTGGGCGAGTGGCAAGAAACTATTTGGGTTTTCTAGTCTCTGCAGTGGCACTCCCTTTGGGCACCCAGACTAACCATTTTGCAGAGGCCAGTGTCGCCTACATAGGACTACACATGGTGAGCAAGGAGGGGTTCAAACGGGTTTGGCTGGAAAATGACTCGCTTAACATTGTCAAATGCATTAAGGGATGTACGGTGCCTAGCTGGACTATTTCATACTTAATCAAGAATTGCCTTGAAATGATAGCCAGCCTGGATGATTTCAAGATCTCACACATTTTTCGGGAAGGAAACAAATCGACGGATCATTTGGCCAACTTGGTGGTGGGTAACGTGGTGGTTAAATGGTGGAGAGGAGAGGAAACTTTCCTGAAAACTCTATGTGACCTAGCAAGAAATGATGTCAAAATTTCCAGCCTTTCCAATGAAATTTATGATGAAAGATTATGATGGGATGAGAACCGTTGGGGTGGTATTTTGAATTATTACCACTTTGAGAAGTTTTAGAACTTTCAGTTTGCCCTATTTTTGGTTTGCTTTCCTCCTGGTTTTTCTAGTCTTGTTGTCTAATTTTCTCGAGCTACAGAATGGGAGGTGAAAAGAATAGGTTTGTGTGATGCTAAAAATGTGGTTAGTACAATGGCATACACATATAATGAGACAATAAAAACATAATTGAAAGCTTAATTGAAAACTAAATCAAAGATGCAAACCCTAAGCTTTCCTTGAAATGTCCCATTTTCCTCTATTCTTGAGAACCTTGAAGGTGTTGGATTGATGGGCTCTCAGCAGAGCAATGACCTCCAAAATGACAACTCAAGAGTTGAGTAGCTAATTGATCATGATTGATTATGGGGATGATATGAAATGCATGATTTAAGAACCTAGATGAAAATGCTATGATAAATCCAAAGCTAATTACTAGATAAGTGAAACGCAAATGCCTATAGTAACAATGCCTAAATTGATATGAGATGGGATCCTTATTGCTCCAAAATGAGGGGTATTTATAGGAATTCCAAGGCCAAAGCTGAGGTGGCAGGAATCATGTCCTATAATTTGACAGATGGTTTGGGAATCAGGACCATTATGAGACAGGTAAAACAACTCTTCAACCAGGAATTCATAACGCTCTTGATTTTCCTGTGTTTGTAATAGAGAAGCAAGTGTGGCCATGGCATCTACTGCTTTGTTATCATTTCTTGCAATTTGTTCAAAAGTGATTTCAACAAAATATTTCTTGAAGTCATCCACCATCTTTTTGTAAGGCATGAGTTTGTCATCTTTTGTTTGATAGTCATCATTGATTTGATTGATGATGAGCTGAGAATATCCAAAGACATGAAGTTGTGTAATGTGCCATTCCACAGCCATTTTGATACCCGTAACCAAAGCTTCATATTCAGTAGTATTATTGGTGCATGGAAAACTTAATTTGTATGCTTTCAGGATGGTGTGACCTTGTGGTGTGATAAATATAATTCCTGCTCCTGATCTGTGCTATGTATATGAACCATCAAAGTATAGTTGCCATGCTTTTTTTGTGACTGTAAGGATATCAGCGTCAGGAAACTCAATTTTTAGAGGATGATCATCTTGAAGTGGTGCCTCTGCTAGTTGATCTACGATGACTTGTCCTTTGATAGCTTTTCTATCTACATACTCAATGTCAAACTCACTTAGGATCATGATCCATTTTGCTAGTCATCCCTTCAATGTTGCCTTGTTGAGCAAATATTTCAATGGATCTATTTTAGCTATGAACTTGATGGAGTGAGACAGTAGATAGTGTCTTAATTTTTGAGAAGCAAAAACTACCGCCAAGCATGCTTTTTCTGTAGGGGAATAGTTGAGCTCGTATCCCACTAGTGTTATACTAATGTAGTAGATGGCTCGCTCTTTTCCTTCATTATCCTGTTGTGCTAGCAAAACACCTAATGATACTTCAGTGGTCGAGACATAAAGCAATAACGGCTTGTCTGGAATTGGGGACATTAGAACGGGTGATTGCATGAGATATACCTTGATTTTGTTGAATGCCTCTTCACATTGATGGTCCCATTTGAAATGAACATTTTTATGTAATAGATGGGTGAATGGTTGACATTTGTCTGCTAGTTGAGCCACAAATCTTCTGATTGACTGCAATCTTCCTTGTAGTGATCTGAGTTGACTTATATTCTTGGGAGATGCCATTTCCATGATTGCTTTGACCTTAGCTGGATCTACTTCGATACCTCTGGCTGAAACAATGTATCCCAATAGCTTTCCTGAAGTGACACCAAAGGCACATTTCTTAGGATTTAGTCGTAGCTTGTACTGTTCTAACCGATCAAAGATCTTTTCCAGTATTTCAATATGTTCTTCTCTATTGTATGATTTTGCCAAGATGTCATCTACATAGTCTTCCATGAATGTATGCATCATGTCATGGAATATTGTTGTCATAGCTCTCTGATATGTGGCACCTGCATTCTTTAATCCAAAGGGCATGACGTTCCAACAGAAAGTACCCCATGGACATGTGAAAGCTGTCTTTTCTTGATCCTCAGGTGCTATTTTAATCTGATTGTATCCAGAGAAACCATCCATTAGAGAAAACATGGAGTGTCCAGTTGTTAAATCTACAATGATGTCAATGTTAGGCAAAGGAAAGTCATCCTTTGGACATGCATTATTAAGATCTCTGAAATCTGTGCATACTCTGATACTTTTGTCTAGCTTTGAAACAGGAACAATGTTTGATACCCATTGAGGATATGCTATAGGTCTGATGAATCCGACATCCAATAATTTTTTTAGTTCTTCTTTAACCAAGAGAGCAATATGTGGATGCATCTTTCTTAATTTTTTTTTGACTGGTTTGGCTCTTGGATTGACATTCAAGTGATGCATAATAACCTCTGGATCCAACCCTGGCATGTCTGCATACAACCAGGTGAAATTGATTTGTCTTCGTGTAAAGAATTCCATATATTCTTTCCTTTCCTTGTCTATCAGAGAAGTTGCTAGGTGTAGGATCTTGGGTTGCTCTGATGTCCCAATGTTAACTGCTTCTGTTGGTTCAATCAAAATGGATGACCTTTCTTGATAGTACTCAGGTAAAGTGTCAAATCTCCCATCTTCCGGCGCCTCGAGGAGGTTTTCACCGTTAGATACGTCCTTTCTTTTTACTTTTTCCTGATCTAATGCTGCCAAGAAATGGTTTTCAACATTAGACCTGATATTGTTTTCTTTATTTTCGCTTTTGCGACTAGGAGATTTGGCACCCACTTGACTGGAAGATGCGTTGCTGAAATTCCTAGTTGGATTTGTTGCGGGTTCGATTGCATTAAGATATACAGATATGGCATAGTCATTTGGAAAGGTATCAATGGCAATATGTCCTTCATTTTCCCATTCAATAAGTTCGAGGTGGAGTAGAGGTAAAGGATCGTCTGGTTGAGATGTTTCGAGAGTATTTAGGGTCATGATTGAGTTATCAAAGTCTTCGATATGTATGTCAATGTCCAGAACGGTACTCTCATCAGAATGACCTCGCCCAGGAAGTTCTTGATCGTCCTCAATTAATTCCAAGTCAGCCGAATGTGATTCTAATTCAAGTGAACTAGTTCCTAACGTTTGTCCTGCATACATGTGAACTACATTGACTCCTACATCTTCTTTAAAGCAATTTTCTTCAGTTGATTCTTCAGAATGATAGGAATCCCATTCTCATTCATCAGAATCTGTCTCACTTGTAGCTTGCAATCTACAGATTTGTTCATATAGCTTTTGATGTGTTTCTTCTATTTGTCTTGCTAGATCTTTCCTTCTCTCATATTCAATTTCTTCTGGACTGAGATTGAGTTCTGTCAACTTTACTATTAGTTCTTCTTGATTAGTACTAGGTTCATGCTTGTTTTGATTGAGAGTTAATGTTGCTTGGGAGGTATTATTGGTTTGTTTCTCTTGTTGATTTGAGGATTGTTTCTTTTGCCATTTCATGTTTGGTTGTGATCGTTGCTTTGCAGATGCTTCTTCCCTTTCAATTGCAAGTTGTTCTTGTCTGTTTTCATATTCTTCTTTTTGTTGATTAGAATATGTGTCTTTTGGTGGAGTAACTTGTCCATACCCTAAACCTACTTTGTCTATAGCTTGTTGATTATGAGGTTGGATAGGTTATGAGATACCTTCTTTTCTTTTTCCTATATGACCTGTTCCAGTGTATCCCATCTTTTGAAGAATGTTGAATCCTTTCCCATATTTTTCTATAGGTATTCTGACATTGTGGACCTTTTGTTGAATTTCTTCATCTTTGTATAGCCACTGTAGCACATCTTTGTATTATGTCTCCTCTGACAAGGTTTCAGCACTAATGAATGCTCCATCAAATATCGAAAGATGTTTCACAATTGGTTGTTGTTTAGAGTTTGATGGTTTTCCAAGGGATTTAGGAGAGAGTGGTAATTGTGATATTGAGTATTCTCCATTTCCTCGATCTCTTAACTGCATTTGTTTTTTCATACTTGATAAAATAGAGGCAAAGGATTGTTCTTTGGATTGTGTGTTTGAAGATGATGCCTCCCTGTTATGAGGAACAATGACTTCTTGAGCTATTTTTAGATTGCTGCACTACTGGAATGGATTTGAATTTGCAGATATTGTGATTTCTTGTCCATCATTTGGAAATTTGACACACTGATGATAGGTTGATGGGACAGCTTGCAAGTCATGTATCCATGGTCTCCCCAGGAGTATATTATATGATAAGTCCAAGTCCAGAACTTGGCATGCTATGTTTTTCTGTAAAGGTCCTACTTTGATGGGTAGTATCACAATTCCCTTGGAGGAACGTTCTTCTTCATCATAGGCTTTTATGGTGATCTTTTTGCGGGGATCAACTGCATCTTCTAAATATCCTAAGGCACAAACAAGACTCAATGAACAAATATTTAGGCCAACTCCACCATCTATTAGAACACGTTTAACTTGCATTTTGTGAACGAGGACTTCAATATGCAAAGGGGCGTTGTGGGGGTGTTGCAAGGACATGTCGTCTTCTTCGGTAAATGATAAGTAGTGAGGAGTTTTGAGGTGTCCCACCATGGTTTGGAATTGATCAATATCAAGATCTTTGGACACTATGGTATCTACTAATGCTCGTTCAAGAATCTCTTTGTGTGCAGGCGATAGTTTTAAAAGTTCTAAGATGGATATTTGTTCAGGTGTTTTCTATAATTGATCCACTAGATTGTATTGTTTGGTAGTGGATGGCGTGTTTGTTGTAGGACCCGGCAAAACAACTTTGGCTTTACTTCTTGTGATAACATGAGCAGGTTCGTGATGTTGTTGTTCTTTAACGATGATTACATTTACCACATTGTCATATGTATGAGCGTAGTTTACCTTTGCTTTACCTTTACCATTTTGCCATGTTGATGATTCACCCTTCTCATAATTAGGAAGCAGAGTTTTGAAAGTTGTGTGAGATTCATTTGTTGTATGTCCATCCACAGTTATTATTCCATTATCAATCAAATCTTGGATACCATGTTTTAATCATTGACAAGCATCTGTTTTGTGTCCTTTGTTTAGATGGAAATCACAATAATGGTTGTCATTCCACCAAGCAGGTTTTACCTTGGATTCAAAGTTTCTTTCTTCTGGTAATGTAATCAATTTTTTTGCGATAAGTATTTTTAATACGGACCCAAGGGGTTCACCAATGTTTGTATATTGTCTTCGAAAGAAAGTTTTGATAGTTGTTTTTTGGTGATTGTTGTCTTGTTGAGCTGTTGCTGAGTGATTGGATAAATTGAAAACCGGTTGCTTTGGTTTTACATTGTTGTTATCCACTATCCCGTCATTGATGATATTACGATTTCTATTCCAAAATTTTGGTTTATCATTGTGATTATTGTTATTAGTGTTGTTAGGAGGGTGAACTCCTTCTTTGAATATTTTCAACTCACCTTTCTTTATCATGGCTTCTTCCATTCTGATTCCATTATCAATCATTTTTGCAAAACTTTGGTTTCCTTGCATTTTCAAGTGATAACTCATTTGATCATTTAAGTTGTCTATGAAAATGTCCATTTTCTCATACTCTAGCACTGTACGAGGGTACCTCGAAGCTAACTGCCTCCATCGTTGTAAGAATGTCATGAAAGGTTCTCCATTTTTTTGTTTTGTGTTACACAGGTCTAGCATGGTTATTTTGTGTTGAATGTTATAAGCGTATTGGGATACAAACTTATCCACCAACTCTGAAAATGATCTAATTCCTGGTTGAAGCTTTGAGAACCATTCCATGGCTAATCCAGTTAAACTCTTTGGAAATAGTCTCATTAAGTATGTATCTTCATGTGCAAACTCCATGCTCATTGTGCAAAATTCTCTTATGTGATCTTGAGGGTCAGTGCTTCCGTCATATTTTTCATACCTTGGAGTCTCGAAACCTATAGGAAAAGGTATCATGTTGAGGTTTCTATCAAACGGATAAGGACATATGTCTCGAAGCGAGTATCACCTAACATTTCCTCTTTGCATATCTTGGATTTGTGTTTGCAATGTTTGTAGTTGTTGTGTTAGAGTCATGATAGGATTATCAACATGATTTGTTCTTATATGACCATGATTTTGCATTCTAGGAATATATTGATCTCTTCTTGTATCATCTCTATCCCTTCTTGTATCTTCGTTGGATTGAGCGTTATTTAGAATTTCTACTCCCTCCCTTGTGGGAATGTAAGTTTCCTCATTGTTTCTGGTGTTGCTAGGAACTGACGTGGTATTAATTTTGAGACCAAAGATGTCCTCATATTGTTCGTTACTAGGAGGAGTACCACTTTTATTTTGTTTCAATTTGTTTATATCAAAATCTTGGGGGAGTGTAGCACCAGATTGGGCTAACATTAGGAAGTATTTTTCTTTTCCTCCCTCCAATAATTTCTTCATAAATTTTTCGAATTGAGGATCTTTCTTGATGTCTCTGATATTTTGTTCTATTATTTCCTCTTCAACTTGTATTTCATCTTCAACTTGTATTTCATCTTCATGTTCCATGATTATATAGTCTGTAGTTATCTCAAACGTTTCTATTTCTGTTTCTGCAATTTTCCGTCTCTGAGCCTTGGTTAGAACGGGCATACACATGTTTTGAATGTTTTTCGAGGTTTAAGCCTTGAGTAATGTGTCATTATAAGTGATCAATTGTTGAGGTAAAAGTTGTAGATGTATAGACACAAAATGATCTTTTCAAGTATTTTCTTGTTTACAAGTTTTTTGATCTTAGTTTTTGGAGTGCAAGTTTTTGTGATTTTTGATATGACCAAGTTCAAATAGGAACGATATATCCTATGATAAAGAACGAGGTTATTCTGATCAAGCGTTGTAGTTTCATGATTAAAGGATGATAGATCCTGATGAGAAACTATGTTTGAACAATCAGTTTATCAAAGACCATGTGTTGTTGTACTTTAAGGTGTTTGATCTTTAACTTATTTTTGAGGTGAATACTTGAGACTTTTTGTGTGTCTTGTTCTTGAATATGTTTTTGACAAAAGATAACTTGATTAAATGACCCAACAAGATGACCTATCCTCTATGTTTGACTGTTTGAGAAATGGGTTGTTTTTGTTTTCTGATTTTGATGTATTTTACCAAAAATGCTGACAAAATGACCAAGAACTCTGCTGTTTAGACTAGAAACACTTCTGTTTAGACCAGGAACTTTGCTGTTTAGACCAGAAACGCTACTGTTTATACCAGAAATGTTGTTGTTTATACCAGAAATGTTGTTGTTTATACCAGAAACTCTGATAGACTTACCAAAAATGCTATTATACTGACCAAAAACGCTGACATACAGACCAGAAACATTGACTGACAAACCAGGAACTCTGTTCTGCTATACAGTGACTCTAAAGTTTAAATAATGATATGTAGGTTTAGCAAATTGAGTGTTTGAACTTAGGAGATTTCAATTTTTGACCCCACTCTTAATGTGCTCAACCTTTGAGAGTTAATGTTGAAATATGAGAAATTTGACATTAACACCAAGAGAGCTGACCTTTGGATTGAAAATGCGACTGTTTGGACTGAATGTGCGATCGTTTGGACTGAAAGAGCTAATGTTTGAACTGTAAACGCTAATGTTTGGATTACAAATGTGACTATTTGAACCGTAGGTGAGACTGTTTGGACTGTAGATGCGACTATTTGAACCATAGGTGAAACTGTTTGGATTGCAGATGCGACTGTTTGAACCGTAGGTGAGACTGTTTGGACTGTAGATGCGACTGTTTGTACCGTAGGTGAGACTGTTTGGACTGCAGATGCGACTGTTTGAACCGTAGGTGAAACTGTTTGGACTGCAGATGCGACTGTTTGTACCGTAGGTGAGACTGTTTGGATTGCAGATGCGACTGTTTGAACCGTAGGTGAAACTGTTTGGACTGCAGATGTGACTGTTTGTATTGTAGGTGACACTGTTTGGACTGCAGATGCAACTATTTGTATTGAAAGAGCTAATCTGCTACAAAACTTGTGAATTTGACAGTTTGAGGTTTGAGTTTTCAATGTTTGTTGTATTTTAATGGATGATATCTTGACTTGACTTACAAACACAGAAATCAGATTATATTTTTGTTTCAAAGGTTTTTTAATTGTTAAAAACACATCAATCAGTCTATCCTAAGGAGATTGGCTAAGAATGAAAACCTTTGCTTGCTGACTTAGGTACACACCCAATAGCTAATCAGAATACGATCGCTGAGTCTCACGCAATGGATTCTCAATGCCGTATTATCCGACTCCAAACGCTAATGGGGGCACGATATGGCAAGTGTCTTGGGAGAGTTACCATCTCTCTTGCACAAAGATTATCACCCTTTCAGAGGTGAATCAGGTGGCTTCTATTTTAAAGTTCTTAGTCAAGAATTCCGTTTGAAATTACCTCTTGAAGTCACGCAAGCATGATTGAGGCCTATAGCCCAACAAGGTACTGAAACAAGTTGTAGTCACGTAAACGTGATTGAGACCGCGAGGCCCTACAAAATGCTCGATATGAGAGATCTCAAAGAGAAAACTCAAATAGTCCCATTCTCTAAGACTTTAATCATCAGAGACCTATTTATTATAGTGAGTTGGAATGCTCAGGTCTAGCTGTACTCACTTGGGTCGTTCTCACAGGGTGATTACTTTTTCCCATTGTGACAGGCCCTCTAAAGATATGCAATTGAAAGCAAAGGATGAGTCTAGCTTTCTGATCACCTAAGAAAGGTGAGAGCATACTCGCCTATCATCAAGACACGTAAGACATGTTTGTTCATTTCCATTGTAATTAGTCTATTTGCCTAATTTAACAAGTATAAGTGCAAAATCCCGCAGCTGCAAACAAAGTTAGTAGTTTATATTGCATTCTTTGGCGGCGAAGTAGTTTATAACTCCGGCCTTTCACAGTGAAATAAGTACCTACAAAACCAACAATCTGCATATTAGGTTCGGGAAAATGACAATCCAGAAGCAGAATTGAGGAATACAACATATAATATTTGCAAAATTAATAAAAAACTGAAAATGCCATCAAATTGACCAAGAACACCATCATATATGCCAAGAACGCTGCCCTGCACACCAAAAACGCTATTCTGCAAACCAAAAACGTTGTTCTACAAACCAAAAACACTGTCAAACAGAATGAAAATGCTGCCAAATGTACCAAAAACGCTACCATACATACCAAAAATGCTAAATTATAGATTGAAAATGCTAAAGTACATAAAAGCATAAAAACAGTGTTGAGGAATCTCCCAAAAACGCCATTTGAGGTGTCAGAACGTCACAAAAGATGCCAAGAACGCGATTTGGGAGCCCAAGAGAGCTAAACTGCACTCTGAAAGAGCTAATCAACCTGTCAATGAAATTTCCTGCAAGCGAACTTGTTAATGCTAAAAATGTGGTTAGTACAATGGCATACACATATAATGAGACAATAAAAACATAATTGAAAGCTTAATTGAAAACTAAATCAAAGATGCAAACCCTAAGCTTTCCTTGAAATGTCCCATTTTCCTCTATTCTTGAGGACCTTGAAGGTGTTGGATTGATGGGCTCTCAACGGAGCAATGACCTCCAAAATGACAACTCAAGAGTTGAGTAGCTAATTGATCATGATTTATTATGGGGATGATATGAAATGCATGATTTAAGAACCTAGATGAACATGCTATGATAAATCCAAAGCTAATTACTAGATAAGTGAAACGCAAATGCCTATAGTAACAATGCCTAAATTGATATGAGATGGGATCCTTATTGCTCCAAAATGAGGGGTATTTATAGGAATTCCAAGGCCAAAGCTGAGGTGGCAAGAATTTACGGTCCAGATTTGATCTGAAGATATCAAGGGCCAAGATTGAGGAAGTTGGAGAAGAGGTTGGAGGAAGGGACACTTGTCATCTCTGTGGTGACAAGTGTCAAGGAGCCTTGCTCATGAGAGGGCAAGTGTCCAAGGGAGGAGACATGTGGCAAAAGTGCCATGTGTCTTAATGAGAGAATATCCACACCATGAGAGGTTAGGATAAGGAGGTTAGAATGTGCAAGATAGGATAGGGTTAGTTAGACCCAAGATTAGATTGAATGGGTTAGGTTAGGAGATGGTTAGCTTAGGTGGTTAAAGTTAGGAGCCATGTGCTCATTTGAATTTAGAAATTCAAATAGTTGGAAAATGGTAATTAATCTCAACAAACTTGAGTTTGTTAACCTTAATTAAGGATTAGAAGAATTGATTAGTATGGGAAACATTAATTAATTTAGAATTAATTAATCAAAGAGGGATGTGAGATGAACTATATAAATAAATCATTTAGATTTATTTACTAGTAGATGAATAGAGAGATTAATTAAATTGCTTGTGAATTCAATTAATTGGGAAGGGGAATTAATCAAATAACTGCGTATTTAATTAACTATCTTCAGACCATTTTTAGGTGTATACAGTTTGAACCCACAACCTATGATAAGTGGCAAAAGAATAAGTTGGTTTGGGAGGAAATTTATGATGGTGGGATGGTGCCCTTTTTAAAGAGACTGCATGGTCATTCTGCCATTGTTATGGAAAACTTTGTTAAAGGTTGGAATAAGGGTGTGTTGACTGCCTTTGGTGCAGAATTTTCAAGTCGACGAAAACCTAGTTGCCACTGTTACTGGTCTGGATATGAAAGGCAGAAAATGCTATAAAGACAAGAATTCAAGTGAGGAGGCTATTGTTTCCTTTTATGATAAGGAAAAGGAAAGGAAGAGGGTTACAAAAATGGCATACGGTGGCTATAACAAGAAAGAGTTGATTTTCCTCTGGGCTGATATGGCAAAATTCATCATGAGCTACATCACCCTGGATGGTAGATATGCTAGCATTTTCTCACATCATTTTACTGTCAAATCATTTTAGGCATGGTAGATTTATTTCCATCCCCTTTTATTTGGTTTCATCCTTGGAGAATAGTTTAGTTAAACATTTTGAAAACTAGGATAACCCTGTGATTCATGAAGGGCTTATCTTGTTGATTATGGAATACCCCCAAGCTCATGAAGTGAAACCCTCCCCCAAGGATAAAACCCACATTTCCTCCTCTAACCCTGATGTGGAGTTGGTTTCTGATATGGAGATGGATGAGGATGACAGTGGTACTGCCATGGATTGGATTGATATCAAGGATATGGAGGACCCTAAGTATAGACCAAAGAAAGAAGGGGAGCTTATGGTGACCCCGGGAACTAACAGCAACAAGAAAATCATTCCTCCAAGGTGGGCGGCAAGTAAGTTCAAATCTAGCAGTAGGATAATGCAAGACCTGGAGCCACCCACCATAAAGAAAACAAAATTAATCAAATCTAGTGGGTCCAAAGTCCTAGACCACGAGATTAGGTGGGACATCCCTATCAATATGGATAATGAGAAATAGGGGTTTATGAATAAGGAAAATAAAGGTGAGAAAAAGGAGGAGAGGGTGTTGGGAAATCATCTTTTGGAGGCTACTCGGAGTCAGGAGAACTGTTGGAAGTGGGTGGATAAGGAAATTGGATCCTTAAAAGATGGGATTAAAGAATTGTTGTGACTTTCACAGAATCCCTTGGGCCTAGTAAAACTGAGAAGATCATCAGTATGATCCAGAAAATTTCTCAGGATGTGGAAACTATAAAGGTTGACCATGAGCGCAAAATTGAGAAGCCGGAAGTGGATGTGAGTGAGATCAAGGAAAACTTGAACAATCTAGTGAAAATTAGTAGGCAGGTGATGAACAATAGCGCTGATGGTTTGGGAAAAAAAATTCCATGATGACTAATTATAGAAGCGGGACCATCGCCAGTGACCCTCCCTTGGGGGAAAGGCAATAAAAGATTGCCTCAGAAGGTGGATAGAGTGTTGCTGGTGGGAAGACTATCTTAGGTCCTTGCACTAGAACAAGGAGCCGGAGCCAGGACTAGGGAACCTCCAGATTCATCAAGGAGGATTTGGAGAAAATTAATAACAAGAATATTCAAAAAATACTGAATTGATGCACTCTCTTAGTTGAGTGCTTTGCCCTATTTTTTGGTTCCGCTGTTTTGGTTTTTTGGGCGTTCGGTCTGTGTGGGGTTTGTCACCTATTTTACTTAGTTTTTTTTGTCTAGTTGGTTGCTGCCCTTGGTCTGTAATACTCTGGCTTTCAAGTCCCTGTAAAACCAGTTTATCTTTATCAAAAACAAAAATAACAAAATGGAGATAATTGGGAGGGAACTAGTAGGTGGTTATGGGTCATTGAGAGACCACCTCCCTGAACCAACCACACAAAAACTATATAGTTGAGTCTTCAGATTATCACATGATATGATACACTATAAAATACTACCTACTTAAAAAATTTAGTACGAACTAAGAAATTTTTACATTCACAATCAACAATTAATAGCATTTTTTTCTAAAATAAAAAATTGTAACAACATAATATTTTAGATAAATAAAAAGAAAAGACATTAACATATTAAAAAAGTTAGTCTTTAATTTTTTCATAACTACTCTAAAACTTTGTTTCCAAAAAAATAAATTTATTTGCCAAAAGATTTATTTTTATTAAAAAAAAGGTGGAACATACCTAACATAATATAGAGCATTTACTATGAATATTGCAAAATGGAGGAGGTATTTAGGCCACGTCCATAAAATGGATATCTTTAAAACGTAAAACTAATTATATATTAAATAAAATTTTGAATACTTACTTAAGTCTCAAAATTTATAATTGAGATGTACACAATAATATTTTTAAGTATGGGCTTTGGACAAGTTGAATTTTAAGTCACGTTAGCACCTTCTTTCTAAAATGAAAAATATTAGTGATAATTTTGTTGTAAAGTGAAATAGACATTATAAAAACATCTATAAACAATATGAGTAAAATACTACATAAAGATAACCTAAAATCGAGTTCCTTTGGAAAATGGTAAGATGATAGCTTGATTATTCATGAAGAATATGTATATTTTTTGTATCCTCAACATAAGTATTTTTTAATACTATTTTAATGGTAATAGAGCTACCTCAAGGTAGAAAGTTGTCTATATATACAAATACTTGCACATCTTTGAAAAGAAACTTATTTCAAACTTAAATAAAATAAGGCATTAATTTGATTTATAAGAAGTGGTCTATGTTTCAATGTATTAATTTTATAACTAAAATTTATATTTTATAGGATAGCTACAAGTTATCAATTTTATAAAAAATAAAACATCAACAAATGTACATTTGATTATTTTTAATATACATATTAAAATTAGATAATTTTATATAAAACAAAACAACAACAAAAAAAAAAATTATGTGTTGTGTCATAAAATTGCAACCCCTGCAATTTTAACCACATTTGGGGTCCTCACCTTGGCGACGACATCTCCTCCCCTAACCGGGACCTATTTCTGCATTTCCAACCCTTCTCTCTTTCTCCTTCATGTCTTGTATCTACTCTAAACCCTGTCCGGGCCCCAAAATAGGGCAGGACAAGGGCATGGTGCCCCTATCCCCACCTCTTAGGGTGGCCCTATGTGTGGTCTTCCTGATCTTCTATGCATAACTTGTCTTCGGAGTTTTCAATTCCTCTTTGTCGACCTTCGGTGGTTGAAAATTAATCCGACATGTACAAAAAGGAATTTAATACCCTAATCCATGGACGGATGGACAACAAAAAGATAGATAAGGAGCATAAGGAGAAGATACAAGATTTCAAGGTCATCATCAAGCATTCAAACATTCAAGTCTTCTTCATTCATCCATTGGAGCAACATTAAAACATTAGTTTGCAAGCATGTGTGTGTGTTAGGGTTTTGTCATGTTACATGCCATTTCATACAACATTTGTGGTTACATTCAAGAAGCAAAGCAATCATAATCAACAAGTTGCAGATCTACAAGGTATACATCTCCATTGTTTACATTCAAGCATTTGCAATTACTTTCTTTCTAGGTTGATTCCTCAACTAGGATTTGACTAAGGCAAACCCTATCCACAACTCCCCTTTCTTCTCTTTTCTATGTGTAGGTTGAAGGTGCACAGCTGTAATTGCAGGTTTGGGCTTCTTTTGTAGAGACAAAACAACCCTTTTCATTTCATGGATTTTGTGGCAAACCATGTACATTCCCGCCACGGTGCCAACAACTTTTCTCCAAATTTGCAGGGCAGATCTGCATCAGTCTAATTAGCTCAAATCCGAAGTTACAGCGCAATCCTGAACTAGTAGCTCTTCATTTCCTCTCTCTTTTCCACATAGTCAACAAGTCAAATTTCTCATTTACAAAAGAGGGTAAATCACACTTCAACCACTTGCAATCCACTCAGAATTCACATCCTTGTTTCCCTTGGATTTGGATCTAGTGGAATCAACCACTCTTTTGAATGTAAAGTTCTCTCCCAAGTGAAAATCATCCTAGTGGCTTCCTTTCTCTCTCCTAGGTGGGGAGTCACTAGGATCCAATTTCCTACTTTACATTTTGGTGAACCCGACGTCTTACACATTAATTTTGATTTGTCATTATTAGATCTGATTAATTGCAATTTGAATTTCAAATTTTCATTTTCAAGTTTGATCTATTTGCAAATTTTAGAGGTAAATTGCATAAAATCCATAATTTTTCATTTTGAAAGAATTAAGCTTGTGAAGTGTACAATTTTAATTGCTTGTTTCAGATCCGATTCCTATTTCAAAATTGCAATTCAAATTTGTTTCTTTATTCTAAAAATTCAAAGGTTAAATCATAAAACCCTAATTTTTAAGATCTTTTCATTTTCGACCTTTGATTATAATTTTGTCCAGTCTAGATATCTTGAAATTGGCTGTTTTTTTGGAATGTACATTAAAATCATAATATCTAATATTCCTGAAAATTTCGAAAAAAGTTGGTTGGGCCGTGTACATTCCTACCACGGTCCTCGACTTTTTTCTTGAAATTTTGGGAGACGAAATTGACTGTATTTTTCTACTCGGATCCAGAAAATCAGAATACTTTATCAATTTTACCACTCTCTAAGGTTAAGCACAAATTTAAATTTCATCAAATTCACATCTTACAATTAATTTTCATAAAAAGGTCCTAATTTTAGATCTGCTTTTCCAAAAAAATAAGATTTCACTTAAGAGACTTTTAAATGGCAATTAATAAATTGGATTTACTTGCTCTTTCACATGTGATTACATTAATTTTTGCATATATTTATCATGTGTCGGATAAGATTTTCTTCCATTTCTTATTACTTCTCTTTCTTCATAGCACTTGGTCACATTGTATTGTTAGGATTTCCAAATTATTAGATCTCAAAGCTTTCATGTATTATTTATGTTGCATTATGGTGATGTTGTTAACAACATGCATTTCTTATGTTAATCACTTTAAAGCTTTTGTAGATCCTAACCCTTGTACCTCTCCTAGGGTATCTTGTGTGGATGAAATGAGATCTAATGCTTTACCCAATGATCTTTCTAAAAGAGAGCAAGCATTGGAAAGTAATATGGATCCATCTTCTTCTTCTACACATACCTTTTAGCAAGGGGGAAAATATGAAAACATCAACATTCTTACATCTTTAGATCCTCCTTATTCCCCTAGGACCTATCTTCAACATCAAAGTCTATGTAGGGAGGATGATGTCATGCATTTTATTCATGACCTTTCTCCTTGCATAGAAATCACTAAAAATGACTTTTTAAATGATGAAGATGTTCTTCCCCAATCTTCCAAAAAGGATAAGCTTGATAAAGGAAAATAGATTCTCATTTCACATGATACTCCTCCTTCATCTACAAATCCTTTTTTGCCTCCATACACATCAGATTTCAAAGAAATTCATAATCTTGTTCCTGCATCTAGTCAATTGCAACACTCTTATAGTCGTGGTTTCCATATAATTACAAAACAAGGTTTTAAAGGATAAGGAATTGGGAAATTTGAGCATGGAATTTGTGTCCCTATAAATCCTCCTACAAAAACTTCTACGAGAGGCCTAGGAAGTGGTACCCCTCTTTCTATGGACGAATTCCTTAGACTTCAAAAATTTAAGGATTACCTTCAAAAACAATAAATCAAGAGAGCCCACAAGAATGCTTCTTCTTAAAAGCATCCTTTTTTCTCATTTCATCAAACCCATGACCATAATCCTGAGGATTGCCCTGATTTTCAAAAATCTATTCAAGATGGCATAGAAAGTGGCAAAATTAGAGTTGTGGATAATGAAACTCCTCCTTCTAGCGAACCTTCTTCTTCATGGGAAGATGATATTTACAATCCTGATAGATTAGCCACATGAGTCTATTGGAAATTGAAATATGACAAGAACATTTCCTTTCCTCCTCAAAATAAAAACAAAAATCTTAAGAAAGTGAAAGGTATTGAATATTACATTTTTCATGATTTATATTCACATTCTATTGGAAAATGTTATGCATTTAAGAAATTTGCTCAACTACAATATGATTTTGCACACATTTGTGTCACAGAGGATCTAGCTGTATTTCTTGGTAAAAACATCGTGCCTTAGAACTTCCTTTCCCTTCATGTTGCTCTTCACCCTATGGCATAATTAGCCCATTTCATGGGGGCTCTTTATCATTAGTGGTGGTATTGTTTCACTTTAACATACTTTGGGGTAGCAACATACATTTATCTCTATCTTGGTGCATTATTCATTATTAGATTTGTTTTCTTTCATAGGGCAATTCCTATGTGAGCATATAATTGTTCTTTGATTTTCCTCTTTTCTTGGAGAGGGGCATCTATAATGAGTACTGCACTTCTTCTCTTTCCTTCATTCTCTTGGAAATCTTACCTCTTCTATGGTCTCTATTATTCACAAGTATGATATGCCCCTTAATAGGAAATGATCTCTTGAGAAGTGTGTATCCCTTCCTTGAAAGGATTTTTTCTACTAGGATAACATATCACTTGAAACTAATCACCATCAGAAAATGTGTAATGTTTCTCTTTGTTCTCCTCACTTGGGGGGCAAGGATTTTCACTCCTTTCCCTTTCTTTCTTTCTCATTTATCATTATTTCCTTTAGGGGCTGCATTTTTCATATATGATTATCATTTCTTACAATGGTATGCTTTTATGATTAATCCCCCTTGGGGAATATATGATGTTTTCTCTCTCTTCCTTTCGAAGATTACCACTTCTTGAGACATGTATTTTACATTTACTAATGTCTTTTCTTGCATGTGTTCATTAAGTTCATTGCACATTTGCTCATGTTTAATCTCTCTCTAGTAGATTGTGTAAGCTCTTCTCATTGTCCCATTAGCCTGGGGAGAAATCTTTCTCTCTTTCTCTAGGGATCTACTTTTTCTTATTAAGTGGATGGTGTGAGATCTATTACTTGATGTCATTCCTTATGTAGAATTGTTGGTTATTGGCTTAAGGATTATCTCTTATACAAGAAGTGTTAATCCTTGACTACGACCTCTTTTACACTTGGTAATGTACATCTACGATAAATTCACCCATCCCTCTGGGGGCTAAAAGTGAGTCATCCCTCATCAAGAATCCCTTTCACCTAGAAATAGGAGGAAGGATTGCATTCTTGTTCTTTCCTTTTCTTGTTCTAGAAGATGTTATATTTGTCTAAGACAACTCCTCTTGGGGGCAGATGTCTTTTGAACAAAGATCTCTTCTCCTCCAAGGATCACCTTTACACTTACAACATGATATCTCTTTTCAACTATCTTATCCTTGCTTGAAGAGTATTCCCTCTCTTGCTTGGATTTATGACATTGTTGCATGGCAGATATCTTCTTTGTGATGAAGGTAGGTATCCTTGTTCTTATTTCCTTAAGATATCGACATCAACCTATGTTGACATCTTAAGGGGGGGTGGGGGGCATCCACACTACTTCTTTGTACTATACTTCTCTCATGCATTGAACAGTGGGACATTCTTGGAACCAGAGGGAAACCTCTTAGAGAAAGATGTCGTCACTTTTTGTATAGTGGGTCATTCTCGGAACTAGAGAATGGTCTTTTAGAGCAAGATGTCTTCACTTATTCTTGTCTTGTACAGTGAGACATTCTTGGAACTAGAGGGAAACCTCTTAGAGCAAGATGTCATCACTTTTCTCTTGTACAATGGGTCATTCTCGGAACCAGAGCACAACCTCTTAGAGAGAGATGATGCCACTTTTCTTTTAAGCGGGGTGATTATTCTCTGAACCAAAGCATAGTCTTTTAGAGGGAGATATCACACCTTTCTTGACACTTGTACTATACATTCTATACAAGTTGTAGCGTACTCGAACATAGACACCTATGAGGCGCTTTGAACCTCACTTGCACACACACACATGAGGTTGAGTGGAACTAACGATGTTCTCACTCTCTCTCTTTACATTGATCACCTAGACAAGCTTTGGGGGTGATATTTTCCATGTCCTTCTCTCCATGGATCACCTAGTTTTAGGGGCGAGACATACATGGCTTCTTTCTTCTTCGCCTTTCTTCTCATGGATCACCAAAGTGTGTATTCATGTTCTCTCTTTTCTTCCTCTCGTGAACTCATAGGCTTACTATTGATAGTTCATGGATGATGTCACATTTGCTTTTTTATGTGATCGCGTGTGTTTATGTAGTGGCATTGGTCTTTTTTTCCTGATTAGTTATTGAGACATCTGAGCTCGAGATCTCTTAGACTAGTTAGTTTGTCATCTTGTGTCTTGTTCTTGTCATGTGTTTTTTTGCGCTTTGTCTTTGATTTTATGTGTCTTGTGTCTTTTTTTTTTTTCGTGCTCTTGCATATGCTGGCATGAGTTGAGACCCTCAAGATTGGGGGATTTTTGCTTCTCAATATTAGTGGTGTCTTATACTCCTTGTGGTGTTACTCTGCATCTCTTATCTTCATCTCTCTCTTTCTTCTACTTTACCAACAGTAGTGGCCTAAGCCATACTCCCACTAAAGTGGGGGCTAAATGTAGTGTCGTAAAATTGTGACCCCTGCAATTTTAACCACATTTGGAGTCCTCATCTTGGCGACGACATCTCCTCCCCTAACCGGGACCTATTTCTGCATTTCCAACCCTTCTCTCTTTCTCCTTCATGTCTTGTATCTACTCTAAACCCTATCCGGGCCCCAAAATAGGGTAGGACAAGGGCATGGTGCCCCTGTCCCCACCTCTTAAGGTGGCCCTATATTAGGTCTACTTGATCTTCTATGCATAATTTGTCTTCGAAGTTTGCAATTACTCTTTGTCGACCTTCAGTTGTTGAAAATTAATCCTTGAGGCATGTACAAAAAGGAATTTAATACCCCAATTCATGGACGGATGGACAACGAAAAGACAGATAAGGAGCATAAGGAGAAGATACAAGATTTCAAGGTCATCATCAAGCATTCAAACATTCAAGTATTCTTCATTCATTCATTGGAGCAACATTACAACCTTCATTTTCAAGCATGTGTGTGTGTTAGGGTTTTCTCATGTTACATGCCATTTCATACAAAATTTGTGGTTACATTCAAGAAACAAATCAATCATCAGCAACAAGTTGCAGATCTACAGGGTATACATCTCCATTGTTTACATTCAAGCATTTGGAATTACTTTCTTTCTAGGTTGATTCCTCAACCAGTGTTTGACTAATGCAAACCCTATCCACAAACCCCCTTTCTTCTTTTTTCCGTGTGTAGGCTATAGGTGCGCAGCTATAATTGCAGGTCTGAGCTTCATTTACAGAGACGAAAGAACCCTTTTCGTTTCGTAAATTTTGTGGCGAACCATGTACGTTCCCGCCATGGTCCTGACAAATTTTCTCCAAATTTGCAGGGCAGATTTGCATCAAACTAATTAGCTCAGATCCAAAGTTACATGGCGATCCCGAACTGGTAGCTCCTCATTTCACTCATTTCCTCTCTCTTTTCCACATAGTCAACAAGTTAACTTTGTCATTTACAAAAGAGGGCAAAGCACACTTCAACCACTTGCAATCCACATAGAATTCACATCCTTGTTCCCCTCAAATTTGGATCTAGCGAATTCAACCCCTCTTTTGAATGTAAAGTTCTCTCCTAGGTGAAAATCATCCTAGTGGCTTCCTTTCTCTCTCCTAGGTGGGGAGTCACTAGGATCCAATTTTCTACTTTACATTATGTAATAATTTTTTAATTTAATTACATGTTTTTTAAGTTAAAATCACTAACTCATATATATTTCATGAGTAATGGTTTAGAAGAATCTATATTTTATGAATATGAATGGTTTATTTAGAACTCATTGTATCTAAGAGATTCTTATAAGGGTGAAACATCAATACTTCCTTGGAGCTCACCTGTCGTAATACTATTCTAATTTCATGAATTATATAAGAAAAAATAATTATTAAAGTTTATACTAATGGAATATCAAGATAAGTGAGACTTATTTAGGAGAGAAAATATGTGGTTAGAGTGCTCAGTTGAAATAGTATTGGGATGGATAACCTCCCAAGATATTTGAGTGCCACAAGATGTATTAGTTGTTGAATATTTTACAAATGTGATAGCAATATAAGTGGGATTGATCTTAGAGGAAAATCTATAGTCAAGCAATATTGAGATATGTGACCTCTTGTGAAGTGATAAATTATCACATGGTTTAACACATTATTATATGCCACCTACTTGATTATTTTTTATAAACTAAAAAATTGATTCATCCGTAATCCACCATCACAAGTATCTATTTTTCTAAATGAAGATTTTCACAGCACAATATTGTGAATAATTTCAAATAAAGTATATTATTATGTATAGAAAATTCATCTTTAACTTTTTCTATTTCCAAAATATTCTTTCGAAAAAAACAAAATTGTTTTGGGAAAAATAAACGTACATTTATACAAATAAATTATATTAACAAATACTCAACAAAGTAGGTATAATTAATTTTTAGATATAATGATTATAAAAAAATCACAAACCTAATAAGTCGTAAAGCATTTAATAGAAATAACAAATTTAAGCTTATTATTACAACTAAATAGCTATTTAATAAATCCTATAGCCATTAATTGAAAGGAAAATTTTAGTCCACGCCCACAAAGAGCTTATAATTGATAACTATGAATAATAAATAACATGTTTCTTCAATGCAAAATATTGGACATTTCAAATAGTTTTATGATTTATAGATAAGAAATGTAAGTATGAGCCTTGGATGAACTAAATACAGAAATGACATTAGCAACTTTTTTCTAAAATGAGAAGATCAGAGATGTTGCTATTCTAAAGTCAAATAGTCTACATAACAACATTTAAAAAGATTACTTTTTTTTTTCTGAATGAGATCCTAAATAGAGATTTTACTGGGATGAGGACGATGGCGAGGGAAAGGGCATTGGGTGGGAAAGGGAGCGCAAGCAGAGGCATTCGCATTAGGGCTTCAATAGTCGAGATCCAAGGCGAGGATGAGGGCAATGGTGAGGCGGATGGTGGTGGTTTTGTTTTTCCTCGTCATTTTGCTTTTTTTTCCTGTATCCTGCGATATGGCAAGTGACAAGGCTGAGAGTGGTGAAGTGGAAGGAGCGGATCCTTTGTTCTTGGCAAGTGGTTGTTGGGTTTTCAAGGGTCCGCGTGGTGGATTTATGGGTTTGGAGGCCTCTTCTGAGCTGGATCTATGTGTTTGGCGTTGGGAAGGATGATGATTTCCCTTGCCTCTCTTTTCTTATGGTTTCTGTTTGCAGGGCTTTGATTGGTCTTATCAATATATGGCTATTCTGGCGGGGATCTGTTGTTCTGAGGGTGAGAAGTTCCTCTATTATTTTCATGATTTATCTATGTTGTGGGTTTATTCTGCTCTTATCCCTTGTTTTCTTGATTCTCTCCTTATGAGGGTTTGCACTTTTGTTGTGTTCAGAGATGGTTTTGCTTCCTCGCCGAGATAAGGTTTTTTGGGAAGTCTGTCTGTTCTACTTCTAAGCCTATTGAGGTGGCCCTTTCTCCTTTTGAGGTGGAGATGAGGATTCGGGGAAGGGTCTGACAGGTGCTGCTTGTGGCATCGAAAGTTTTATCTGTTATGTTGGTTTGCATTCCTTTTTGCCTTATTGAGGGTGACCTATCTCCTATTGAGGTGGAGAGTTCATGTGAGGATGCTTTTCGGCTGTTTCTGTTCATGATGCTGGCATTGTGGGTTGAAGGAGTCTGTAAAAACCCTCTTTTTTTCTCTTGCAGATGAATGCAGGTTGTGGTTTTGATTGGATTTTCTAGTCTATCAGTTTGCTTTCCTCCTTGTCTTATTGAGGTGATCATGTCTCCTTTAGAGGTAGAAAGTCGGGTTGAGGAAGCATTTCAGATGCTTTTGTTTGTGTTACTAGTTCTATGGGTTGAGGGAGCCAGTAAAAACCTTTTGTTTTCTTTTACAGTTGGTTTCGGAAAGGCAACCTGGATGCTAGAAATTTTAAAGGGCCTAGACTAACCAGTTGTGGTTTTTGGTTAAGGATCAGTTGTGTGTTTGGTTGGCTGAATACTTTGTTACTGGTTGTTGGAGCCTGGGAAAACCCTTGTTTGTTGGTTCTAGGAGCTAGTTCAAAACCCATGATGAAGGTTAGGGGAGCCTTTCAAAACCCCATAAGTCCAGATTGTGAGTATTTATTTATCTATTGTAATCTGGTGTTGAAGGTGATGGGTTCTTGGATACACCCATGGGATCATTTGTAGGTTAAGGGAGCCTGTAAAATCCTTGTTTATGGGTTAGAGACGTATGTCCAATTTGTGATTTGGCTGCTGGTATGTTGATGTTCTTTTCTTTTAGCAGCGTTGTAATGTGGGTTCCAAATCCTGGTAAAATATGAGGGTTTCGGGTCCCTTCAAAACCCGTGGGGTTTCGAGTCCCCTCAAAACCTGTTGTACGGGGTTTCCGGTCCCCTCAAAACTCGTTTACCCTTAATAAAAAACATTTGAAAGGATTATAGGAAAAGAAGAAGATATAGATAATGTATAATCTAATTCATTTGTAAAAAATGAATATAGTAATTTGATTGTTCAAAATTGACAGATTTTAAATTATGAGAAATTGAATAATATTTTTTTTTTTAATATTTATATGTAGAATTCAATAAGAATTGTCACTTGAAGAACATATAATAGCTCTTCAATTGACATTTAAAATCAATTTAGTATTAAAAACTATAAATAACATGTGTTTACATACATAAACATTTTAATAATATGCTTCTCCACCCTTTACTCTTAAAACATTTCAAATTTTCTTAATATCAATTAACAAATACATAATATTAGAGCAGTTAACAAAAACAAAGTAATATAAAATAATATACTTAAATTATCTAATTCTATTTCTTCTAATCTTCACACATAAATTTTCCAGTTATTTTAAGTAAACTAATAATCATAAAATGCTATCGACCACAACACAAGCATTACAATATTTGGAGACATGCACAACATCTTGCCCACTAAAACCAAAGGAAATTCCCTCAGAAAGAAAAATCCAGATCGAATATGATGGAAGTGGGAACATACACGGAATGCAAGAGAAAAAAACAAAATCGCCACCCTAAATAGTATCACATCTGGAGGGAACATTTGAGCAGGATCAGGATCAAATAACTGCTGCTGCGCATCCCATGAAGATTCATTACAGTTTTAAATCCTCAAACTCACACTGGGAATTAAAAAACAAATTTGTAATACGCTTCAATCCACAATATTAGGGTTTAGAAAACAAAAGGTTATGGTTTGGAGGAAATCATTGCAGTTTCAAAATCATTTAATCCACGTTATGAGAATTAAAATACCCGAATTTAGTGCTACTGTTTTTGGATATGAGCGGTTTCATTTCGATAACGTGCATGCAGTTGGAGAAAAAGACAGACTGCGGGTATGTGATTTGAGAAAAGTGGCGCACAGGGCATAATTCAAGCAATAACAGTGACGCGAGATTTAATATGTATGACGTAAGCAGGATATTCTTTCATTTTCCTATAAAAGCTTGGGTGGGAGGCGGTTCCTTGAAGACGTGGGGTTCTGTCGGAAATCTGCACCCTAAGCACCCAGCTGCCTCGACTGACATCTGCCCTTCTTCATTTCCCTTTATGCTCACACAAATCCCTTGGTAAAACATAAAATGCCATTGCTGCTTGACAAATTACGGCGCACTTTCACTTAACTGTTTGTTCACTAAGAAATTGTCTTGTTAATTTATTGTTCTGCAGAGGACTGCAGGGATAGAAATAGATTAGGGTTCAGCTTCATTCTTTCTTCGGGTGGGTGTGGGGTTTCTGTGGACCTGCAGTCTATTGAAGGAGTGGAATAATATTCCTCTGCCTCAGCCACCTTAAAATCCTCAAATGATGTTGCTCTTGTTTTAGACTTAATACATAGCATGGCATAGATAAATAAATGGGTGTTTTCATTTCCGTGTGGTAGGCTAGATTTTGGGTGGTTATGACGGTCCTGGTTGCGAATTTGGGTTGGGAAGTTTTTGAGATGCTTTTGGTTTTCGATTAGGCTTAGTAGGGTTGAAGTTTATCTAGAATGCAGCTGGATGAGCAGAGCAGTAGTGAGGAGAAAAGCAGAAAGAGATGTTCTGATCATTGTGGTGGGAAGTCTGATGATCATAATCATCAATATGAGCAGCAGCCTAAGTGTAGGAGTTCAAGTGAGACCAGTAATAATGGAGAAGGACATGAAAATGGGTGTAAGATTAGTGATATTAATAATACTAATGGAAGAGGGTCCGGAGGAGGATCAGTAAGGCAGTATGTCAGATCTAAAATGCCTAGGCTTCGTTGGACTCCAGAATTGCACCACTGCTTTGTTCATGCAGTAGAGAGATTGGGCAGCCAAGACAGTGAGTAGTCTTTTTCTATAACCCTTCTAACAATAATTCATTGTTTTTCTCTCCCCTCGTCCATACAAAAGCTAAACTTTCTGCTCATACAGTTTAATAACTAAATGATGAAAATAAGTGCTCCACCACGGATTGTAATGTGATCCTTTGGTATGGATTTACATTTACCAGTAGATTGGTCCCGATGATGGCTAAATAAAATTGGATGCAGGAGCAACTCCTAAGCTGGTATTGCAGCTTATGGACGTGAAAGGACTTACCATTGCTCATGTAAAAAGCCACTTGCAGGTGCCCACCCTCACACCCATATTGTTTCTCATTTGTTGCTTTTAAGTAGGGTTTCCTATATATTTTCTATGGTGACTGATAGTGTTTTGGTGTTTCTTCTGTTTGTAAAAGATGTACAGGAGTATGAAAAATGATGAAAATAGTCAAGGTAAGCACTGCATGATTTCACCATCGTTACCAATGTTTCAAGAAAATTGTGATTATTGTCAACATTTTTCCATTGATCAATGGGACTAGTTAAAAACAAGCATATATTCTATTAGCATTATGCATTCAGCTAGATTAAAAAAATTGGAAAGTTTTTGAAGAGAAAATCCTTAGATGTAGATTTCGGAAGACTCAAATTATAATGTCTCTCTAAATTAGTTAGACTAATGGTGAATCTGAATTCGATAAAGTCCTAAAAAAATTTATACAATATTTGAAAATGATTTTTTTTCTCTCAGCTTGTCACTCTAGCCGTCAATTGGAAATTTATGCGCATGTCCTAAATATTTGACAATTATTTCGGTAGTTTTTTTCTCTCAATCTGTCATACAAGTAATGATTTGGAAAGTGATGGAAATTGGGTAGATTTTACTGTTTCACTTAATCTGTCAGAAAAGTATTGAACTGAAACTTGGCGAGATTGGTTGACATTTTACTTGATTCTATGTTATCGGACAAGGAAGCTGCAACTAACCTTAGTATCCGTGGATCGAGTGAAATGTTCAAGTACAATAACAGAATTTTTTATCTATGAAATCTCGCCCAACTTTTTTTAGCATAAAAGCCATCCGCTCCAATTTGATATTGACAAAACAATCATATGATGATATCCTTGAATTCTCCTGAAATATTCAGAATCTCTACACTTGAATTCTCACCATATTTATAAATAATAGTTTCTTGGGTTGATTTGTTTAGTATAATTGTATCTTGCTTTGATTTGTTTAGTACAATAGTATCTGCGGTTGATTTGATTGGTATAATCTAGGTTACTAAAGTTTGCCTATATATCTTGTCTAATTGTTTAAGTTTGATTTGTGTAGCCAACGCTCCATCCGAAAGATACACAGAGGATACCATATCAGATTGGTTTTCGAGATCTAGATCGACTTGTACGCAAGCCTATGGCAATGGAAGATCAACATTCTTCAAGAATAACAATAAAAATGACTATGTGGAAGCCATGGATTATCAACCCGGTTACTTGTTTCAGCGTCCTACCAATTTGAGTTCCTCCGACTATCGGTCTAGAATGAGGTGCGTATTATTTTTTTATCTCCATATGTTCCTTGCATGCGATACTGACATGTTATTCTGATTCAATTTGCATAGTTCATAATTTTAGATTTTAAAATTCATTATCAATAAGGGTTAGGGTTTACAAATTTGATGGATTAATATTTGCATTTCTATAAGTTACAATATCTAAACTTCTAAGGCGCTATTATTGATGATTCAGGAGGCAATGTTTGTGGGCATTCAGGCCATTGAGTAATACAAGAATTAGTCCCCAGTGCACTAGTACTCGGAGACAAAGTATTAAATCAGATGTATTTTCCCAGTTGGCTGGAACAAGACAAGAAGAATTCAAAGAAAAGGCTAACCTGAAGAACTATAACTGGCAGTCAGGAGCACAGGAACAATTAGCTTTACAACTACAGGTAGATATGAATCTGCTAATATATGTTATATACATCCATTTTTGCGGATGTTCCTTATGTAACATGATTTTCTTGTATCTCATGATGTATATATACATTATTGCTAATGTAGCTACAGAGAGGACAACTAGCAAAGCAGATAGAAAAGCTTCCAGGATTGCATCCAGCTGAAGATGGAGAGAAGTCACAACCCATTACAGGAAGCAGCCTTGAACTGGAAGGGGCAGAAGAAATTGATAGCAATTTATCTCTTTCTTTGTTCTCCAAGAACAACAACAAGAAGGATTCTAATAAAAGTTCCTCGTTTAAGTTGTTGAGGCAGCAACATCAGCAGCAAAAGATAGAATCTAGTAATAATGATGAGATCGGATTGGAGCTCACGTTGTCTATCGGGTCTTCCTGAGTGCTTCCTTCTTGAGAGAAAAAACGAGGTACATTTTCTTATAGAAATATATATCTATATAGTAGATTTAGTAAACACAGTGAGCAAGCTGAATTTTTTACATCATTGCATTCCATCTAAAGGTGGCAAAGCTTATTTTATGAGAGCCCCCCTAAGGATGATTGCTCTATGACTTCAGCTTTTCCTCAAATTAATTATAAGTTTTGAAAGGATCTCTTACGCAGTGGGCTGCATGTACTTGCTCAGTAATAAAGTTGACAATGACCCATTCACCTCCAAAAGCCAACCAGGCTAACAAGCCCAAGACCAGAATAAAAAATCACTCAAAAATAATGCTTATACTTAAATTCCATGTCTCTTATGCTCTTCAGTTGATTTTGGGATCTTTTGCTACCCTTTTCTATACACTGATTTTTTCCTCTTTTGGTGGAAAACTTTTTAAGTATACAAGTATGCAGCATTTTATTTACTCTATTTGTTTAATCCATTGTGCTTGGAGTTATCTTTCAACCATTCTCCTGCATTGCGCTAACCAGCAGAAATTGTGCAGCATAACTGTACTCTAAAATCTTGACGATTCACCTATACACAGGCACAAGTAAACAATCCCTAAAATTTCTGCTTGTTTCAGTCACCAGGATAAATTGTGCAGCATAACTATACTCTAAAATCTTGACAATCACCAATACACAGGCACAAGTAAACAATCCCTAAAATTTCTGCTTGTTTCAGTCACCGGGATAAATTGTGCAGCATAACTATACTCTAAAATCTTGACAATCACCAATACACAAGCACAAGTAAACAATCCCTAAAATCTCTGCTTCTTTCAGCCATCCGGATATATTTACATTTCAATATGTTCCTCATTACCATCATGTTTATAATAGAGTGTCCTTAGGTCACGTATAGGAAAAATGCAAAGAACAAAACTAATATTCTAATGTAGAAGACAATGATTGAATTTCAGACTTCTGTATCTTTTGATGTCCTAAATCTGAGAGATGTGATTTCCATGTTAGACCAATAAAGCCAATTGTTAAATTTGTTTTCTTATTTGATAATAATAATAAGCTAAGTACTTCTTTATTTAATGTGTTAATCTTTTTAATAATGAACTTATCATGTTTTGAAAATGATAATAAATTGAAAATGTTTGAAGTATAAAGCTTTAGTAATAATGGAATATTTTTATAAAGATTTTGTAAGTTTTCAATATAGTTTAGTATATGATAATATTAAGTAAAATTTTCAATAATTTATTTATGAGAATAAAATAAATATTTTTTATAAGTATAAATAAGTAATTAAGTTATGAGTTTTATTTTTTAGAATAATATTTATTGGTTATTATATTTTAAGTTTAAAATAGATTCTTTTTTCTTTTTCATTGAAACTATGTAATAATATTGTTTTTGATTAATAAAAGCACCAAAACAAGGTTGCTGACCTTATTACAAATGCTCTAAGGGTAAAAAAATAGGTCAAAAAAAGCTATTTATAGACAAGTGAATCAACTATAAACATCCTATAGGGCAAGCAAGCCACTGATAGCACAAAAGTCAAATTCTAGAAATGCAATAGGACAAGGTACAAACCCATGCCACAAGGGCTGAAAAACAAGGGCAAGAAGACCACTTCCAAATAGGCCAAATAGGCCACTTACAACACTGAGACCATAATAGGTCACTTACAACACAAGGGCCAAAAGGCCATTTACAACACAAAGGAAGAACTAACAACACACTCAAATAGTGCGTTGAAATAACACCCAATCCGAAGCCAAGCAAAACAATAGGTTGGGCTAAAATTGAGAGAGGTCCAACTCCCTCCTCTCCAATCCACTGAGCACAAAGACAAAAATTGATAACTTTGCATCTGGAACCACCTCAATAGGATCAACCACAATAATAGAAATCTTTTTTTCTAGCCAAAAAATCCACACCCTCAACCCATTGACTTGTCTTCCATCTTGAACCATCCCACTCTGAGGCAAGACCCTAGTAGACTTTATTTAACCTACCTCAAATAGATGTCTCCACCTCAATAGAAAACACATGATAATAAGCAGAATACCCAACCATGAACCACATGTGCCAAAAGATAGAGAAAGGATCCATGGCCAAAAAAACCCACAAAAAGGGGCCCTTCGCTGAAAGAGACCACTCTACCATCTCCACTTGAAGAAGATGCAAAGCTCCATCCACTCCATAACCATTAACCTAGTCAAATTGAGCCCATTTGCCCAACTCAAAACCAAAAAGGAATTGGGAGCATTCTCCTGGAAAATCTTCAACCTCTACATTTATTTCCACCTCCACCTCCACCTCAATGGGATCAACAACAAAAGTGAACATCTTTATCTCTAGCCAAAAAATCGACACCTTGAGCCTATTGACATGTCTTCCATCTTGATCCATCCCACTCTGAAACAAGACCCCAATATACTCTTTATTTGAAACTACCTCAAACAGATGTCCCCACCTCAATAGGAAACACATGAGAATAACCAGAATACCCAACCATGAACCATGCCAAAAGATAGAGAAAGGATCCATGGCCAACAAAACTCACAAAAAGGGGTCATTGGCTAAAAGAGACCACTCTACCATCTGCACCTAAAAAAGATACAAAGCTCCATCTACTATATAACCAAAAACCTAGTCGAATTGAGCCCCTTCGCCCAACTCAAAACCAAAAAAGAACTGGGAGCATTCTCCCTGAAAATTAACAACCTCTACAATTAAATCCACATCCACCTCAATAGAATCAACAACAAAAGTGAACATCTTTATCTCTAGCCAAAAAATCAACACCTTGAGCCCATTGACCTGTCTTCCATATTGAGCCATCCCACTTTGAAAGAAGACCCCAATAGACTGTTTTATTGAAATTACCTCAAACAGATGTCTCCACCTCAATAGGAAACACATGGGAATAACCTGAATACCCAATCATGAACCATGCTAGAAGCTAGAGCAGTCCACAACCAACAAAACCCATAAAAATGACTGTCATTGAAAGAGACCACTCAACCATCTCCATCTGAAGCAGATGCAAATCTCCATCCACTCCGTAACCAACAACCTAGTCAAACTAATCCCATTTCCCCAATTCAAAACCAAAAAAGAACTGGGAGTAATCTCCCCAATAATCAATATTGTTACTTCAATTTGTTAGTGAAAATCAAGATATAGAATCCCATTTCCTTTCCTTACAACAACCCATGAAGAAAGACACTTTTTTTTAAAACAACTATGCCTGGTAAAATTTTTAACGTGACAGTGACGCTAGCACGACACACCCTCCTGCTCCACGTGAATGCTTTTGACCCGGAGCTATGAACCGGTGAGGCCACAAATGGGGGACCTCATCCCCACACTTCACTTGTTCAAATCCGTGAGCACAATGGCCCAGCGAAGGCACAAGGCCTTGTGAGCACAATGGCCCACCAGGGATTTGAACCTTGGTGGTCGCTTCACCAACGAAGTGTTTAAACCGCAACACTACATGTCTGAAGACGAAGAAAGATACTCTAAGGTATTTTATAGGAAGCTTATTTAAATTGAAGCCAAGGGAAAAGAGAAGTATCTCTTTTCTTCCTTATTTAAGTGTCAAAAAAGAAAATCTTAGATTTATGCCAATAAACTTTTCTAGCAAGATGCTTCACAAAAGGTATCCAATATTTTTTTAATTACTTTAGTTTCTATATGAGATGGCACATTGAAGGATAGGATATGATCAACATATTGTTGATGATTAATTTGATCCATGTTTAGAGCAGCTTTTAAAACCTTCTAATCCGTATTAATTAGCACTTTTCTCATAGATGAGGCAACTCAAGTATTCCAGAATTATGATGAAGAGAAAAGGAGACATTTGGTTTCTTGTCTTAGATTCTAAAGTTGGAATATAACCAATAAGATCTTTTACTAATGAAAATGGAGAACCTTGGAGAAAATATGTAGCTCTAAATCAAGTTGTACACAAGTCATCTATAAAACATAATCTCTTCAACACTTTGCTGTGAAATTTTTTATTTACCTAAATATGAGCTCGGTTGATATCTAGTTTTATGATCATTCATTCTTTTCTCACATTTCTAATTATGTGGACAATTTCATATGTAATTACAATGCCTTATATAATGGACCCCCCTAGAGTGAATAAACTTAAGTCTACAAGATGAATGAAATAAACATTTTTCGTCTATTAGCTTTGTATTTTAATGCTATCGTGTAAATGATGTTGCACAATGAATTAGGAATAAAGTCCTCCATTTCATCTACTTGATGCTTTTTGGGAATGAGGGATATCAATGTGCTATTCCAATCCTTTAGCATGATTACTTTTCTCCTTGCATCGATAATTAACTAGTGGATATCATGGCTAATAATGTAATAAAATTTATAAAGGAAACATGGTAAAAGCCACCAAGGCCTATGGATATAACTCCATCCATGTATAGAACATAATACAATCCTCACCTATTCTGTAATTAACAAGCCACACAAAATTTAGCTTTGTTCATCAATGATGATACATAAGGTATTCCTTATAACTTTTGCCTAAACCTTCAAATTGATTTTGGGAAATGAATTAAGAATGTTTTTTAATGATATTTTCTACCGCTTTGCTTATACCCCCCCATGAATCACATATGTTTCACTGTTTAAAGTTGATTATTATAAATCTATTCAGAGTCCTCTTCACTTTTGTGATGCTATGAAAGTATTGAGTGTTCATATTTTATTTTTTAAGCCAATTTCCTTCAAACTTCTACATTTCAAAATATCTTCTTTATGTAAAATCTAAAAATCTCCACTTTAAACTCCTTTTATTTTTAAAATATTTTACTCTCCTTTTTTTTTACTATGTGGACGTGAGTATAGTAACAAAAAAGGGCTAGGGTTCATGTTGTAACCCTAAGCTCCTGTAATGACTTGAATGACTCAAGTATAGACAAATCAGATGGTGACGGTGATCCTTGTTCAGTTGGCCCATTCTCTTCTTATGATGCCAAGGCGCAAGGGTCTGCTCTTTCTATCATGATAGGTGTTGTCCCCTTTGTGTTTTTACAGGACTTTGTGGGCCTCTACCCCTCTTCTAGTCTTTGTGGGAATGCCCAAAGGTTTGGAGGCCGATGTCGGTATGTCCAAAAGATATTCTATGGGATAACGATTTTTAAATAATACATTAAATTTAAGAATATATATATGTATATGTATGTGTGTGTGTGTGTGTGTGTGTGCGTGTGCATGTGCATGTATGTATGTGTAAATGTATATGTATATTGGAGGGTAAAGTATAACCAACACTCTAGTAGACTGGAATCGTAACCTATTGGCTCACTTGCCCGTAAACAAGTTACCAGAGATCCGAAACTACGGCACAATCTTTCTTCGCCCTTTAGATTAAGGAGAAGTGGCAAGCAGCGCCCCCCTACAATTTGGCTGGGGGTTTCAATCAAGCCCTACAATTCTATGGGGCACATTAATGCGTAAATTAATTAATAAATTAATAAACCCCCAGTAAATAGTAGGGCCGAATTAATTACTGAAACATGGCAGAACTAACCCCCCTACTATTTGCCCAGCCTGCTAGGGGCCTTTTACCTTACTCATTCCCCGCCTGCTACTGAGTGAGCATGCATCAGAGGATTCCGCGCGGATTGAGTGAGATCCGAGGAACCCTTGGTAAATAGATCACTATTGGACTACTTATATGTTATCCCCTTCCATCTCGGGTATTGCGGGTCCGGACGGAGAACGAACTGGGGAATAAGCCCAGTAACACCAGTGAGAAAGAGATATGGTTGATCCTCCGGCCCAGTGGCGCTAGCTAGCCGTCGAGACGCAAGCCATAGAAGGAACGCTAGCGGGACATTGAACGAACGAATCATACGGGGCTTAGAAATGGGATATGCAGACCTTAATGAATGGCCCAACCCCTATGGAGCTTAGAAATGATATATTAATGGCCCAACCCCCTACTGACCTTAACTATGAAATACCCCAGCCCGGATAGAGAGATAGATCGATATGTTACCAGCCCAGAAGCATTCGTTCAATTTTGCCGAATCGAGGGAAAGCACCTAACCCAGCTTGTTCGGTAACCTCTGGATAGAAAGGTTCTATCCACCTCTCCTCGAGCTTCATTCAGGAGGTGGAGGGTTAATCCGTTGGATCGGGAGTTTGCTTCGACCAAAGAAAGAAAGGAATGGTACGCAAAATCCAAAAATAAATAACTGGAATCTTAAATAAATGGAATCTGGCAGCATCTACAATATGAGATGAGTAGCATTATACCTGCCCTTCCTCCTCTGGCAGCATCTGAATTGTCGGCTCTGAAACAACACCCGCTTGAGTGAACTCGCCCCGGCAGATCAATTCTGTGAGTGAGTTATACTCATCCTTCCGGACAGGAAACACATATGGCACTAAGTTACTAGGATAGAAACCCCCTACTAAAGATATAGGGTGCGGCTCCAGCCACTCCTCCCGCCGCATTTCGAGCTGACTGATGTCTACGAATAACCGCCCCTCTCGGCCTCCTCTCCGTGCCCGGGGCAAGCCGAAGGCCTTCGCCGAATTAATAATCGTTCAAGACTGCGGCTATACCAACCATATGATGATGTACCTTACGTTATTGGTGCCTCCGGGCTTCTGGGTTATCAAGGTAACGAGCCATCGAATGAAGACAGAAACGCCAATATATAAAGGGCGCTATAAAGGGTTATGAATCCGTCTTCGAGATGATATGTCAACGCCAATGACCGTGAAAATGACCGAAGAAAGGCCCTGGCCTGGCGTGTGACTGTGAGCAGTGAGCAGGGTCTTTGACGATGGGTCAGCTGAATCAGTAGGGTAAGCACGGGTAGGAGGGAATTATAATCGGCAATTGATAGTTGGCATGTTACCTATAGAATCTGACTACCGTACCACAACATTAAAGGTCGGCCCCTACTATTCTTCTTAGCCAGGGTATTAATGAAAACTTGTTTATTTATTATTTAGTTTGTTTTGAAATTGATTCGGGACACGGACAGACAAGGATACGGCTCGATGGAACATATCCTTTAAGACGGGCTCGGGCTCGGGCTCCGCAGGACACAACCCACCCCAGTGACATCAGGGTTGTTCTATAAGGCAGGGCAGCCGGGTGCTTGTTTCTTTCTCCATCCCATCCAGCGATCCGAGCGATCCTTCTCGTGAGCGATTCATCCCAAGCAAGCGATCCCAGCAATTATTCCATCCAGCCAGCAGCCATCTCATCCTGCCATCCCCTTTCTCGCCATCCTTCCCTCCATCCATCTTAACGCTTAACGCTAGGTAGGTTCTTAACGCCCCATCCATATAGCTCTTATGCTCCAGTTGTGCGTGAGAGGGCCTCTCCACCTGCTATATAGAGATGTTTTCCGCCGATGGACACCAGGAATTACTGAGCTCATGGGGATGATGGAGCCAATTGATGGAGTCAGAGCCGGGGCGAGGAAGGTGTTCGCTGTGTCCCAGGATTAATGAATAAGCACATTAATTTTCGTAATGAAACATGAAGAAGGGTTGGGGGGGGAGCAAGAAATAGAGTTCCAAACTACGATGTATATTAACGGGTGGGATATATAGTCCTTAGCACCCGAGCGAGCACCACCGGTTTAACTTGACCCAGCTTTTGATCCAGCGGTTTCAACATTTTATGACCGATCCACTATAGGAAGGAGGGCATTTCGAGATCGAGAAAAAGCACCAAGAGCGGAGGCAGATGCCCCTCAAATCTATTATTCGGAGGACCGTACCTAAAGCACCTTCTCGCACCACCGAGCGATATTGCCTGGGGCTTCCTTCCAACCAGCCGGATGCGCTGGACAGAAAGAAAGTGAGGTTCTCAGAAAAGCTACTTCCTTCCTTACTCGAAGAGAATATCTATCTATCGCCATTAGATCCAATTCCAGGTCCTTCCGCTCAAGAATAAGCAGCATTACCACGAGGAGAGGCATCATACGAAGCGCTCCTTCGCAATTAATTAATAATCGTTCAAGACTGCTCCATGCCCCGATCCGAAACCAGCCATTGACCTAGCCCCTACAATTCTATGGGCACCAGCGGGGACAAAGGCACAGTCAATTCGAGATTTATATAAAGGTATAGTTTAAGTTGACCCAGTAGTTTATCCACCACCATCAGTCGAGGTAGCAGGAGAGGTCGAAGCAGCAGTCCAAGATTGAGTTTACCCGCTTACTATTCGAGCATATTCAGATGCAGCAGATTCCGTTCTATATCCCGTTATAAACCCATAACTACCATCAATGGAAGCACTCCCAGCGGTTGAATCAGCCATTGAAGCTGCACCCATTTCAGCACCAATGGCGGGGGTAACCACATATCCAGTAGCAGGGGCATGGGCTAAGGCAGTTTCCCCCGTTTACCTAGAACCAGCGAATGACCCCACAAAAGCACCAGCAATGGAGCCAGAGCATCCTTGCCCGGAGACATATCTAGAAGCTGGGACTCGTTCCCTTAGAATAGTTGGGCTGAATCAACTGAGTCAAATGGTTCGAGAAAGGCAATAGGTAGTGCGTAGCATCGTATACGGAATATGCAGTATGCATAGGCACTTTGACTTAATCTATGCCCTTTGAACCCTGGAGATCGAAATGATGGCTGAACTTAACTCGACTGAAAGCCCGACCAAGAAAGAGAAGGGCGGTGCTCAAACCATTGGGTGGGAAGGAAGGGGAATTGGCACTTCTCATTATATAGGGATTAGCAAGTGGGAAAAAAGGGTTCAGTTGTTAAGTAGTATGTAACGGTTTGGTGCTGATTAGTTAGGCTGGGTCGCCTCTCTAGTCAAGACTTGCCCTTATTCCTCTACTTGACTGACTGCTTGTTAAGGCCCCTTCGGGGTGGACTCCTTGTGACTAAACTTGCTAAACTAAAAGGTGAAATGCCTCGACATAGGAGCCTGGTTGCTGCTAATACGTACAGAATAGAATTGATATCGCTGCTATCAATGCGAGTTCCAACATCGAATTCGGATATAGTTGGGGCGAGCCTCCATCCTCGTCTTTCTTTCTTCCTTTCCTCTCCGGCACTCTTGAATTGAGGAAAGGAAGAGCTGTTTCGAAAGCGAGAAATCACTCCATTCTTTAGATACCACCGTGATTGGGTAGCTGGAGCGATCAATTGATGTTTCCCACTTGGTTGGCCTCTCCAAGAAGCAGTTTACAATAATAAATGGGATGCGAGGGGTGGGTAGGAGGTGAAGTCTCAGGATTTGCCAACGATAGGGACCCCCACCTTGCATGCAGGGTGGGTGGAGGGTGGGCGGAAAGTGACTGCCTCCCATCTATATATATATATATATATATATATATATATACATATACATATACATATACATAGTCTTCTGTAGTTTCAGTAGTTTACTCTTTCCTTACTCTTAGATTTGGATCTATTTGTCTACACTCAGTATTGCCTCTTTCTTGAGTTCTGCCTTCCACTAGAGATTCATTTGAAGAAGATCCTTAAGATGAATTTTGTCGTGAACCTGCAAAGATTATTGCAACTACCTCATCTTCAAAGACCGACTTCCCACTTAGTGTTGAGTTACTATGACCCATAACTAGTTGATCACAATATTTTGGCAATGAGTAATAATATTGTTGTCTTATCTTCTCCTTCAATTTTCATTCCCATTGAAACCTACTTGCTTATCAATGTGATAAAACCATTCGGACGATCTGTGACTAATGAATTATCATGCATCCTCAAATTATATAACCACCTTCGCAATAGAATTTTATTTCCCAATGACTTCATCTCATACATCTTTGTGAGCTTATTCCACAAGTCATATATAATTTTCTCCTCTACAACATTGAGTAAAACTATTTTAAATCTACTAGAGATAATTAGTTTGCTTCTATAGTTATATTTTTCTTTCCATTCTAAATTGTTGGGGTCATGGCTACAAGTTTTGATGCTATCCAGTTAAGAGTTAGGGTACATCCATCCTTCACCAATAAAGCTTGAATCTTTAGCTTCAAAAGGCAAAAATTAGAACCATCAAACTTTTGCACCTCAAATTTGGTAATAGTGTTTCTTGTCATTGTTCACTTCTCAAAATACACAACTTCTACACAAAAAACTTGCTCTAATACCAATTGTTGTGCAAATATACAATGCAAAATTATGTAGAGAAAGCAATAAACCATAAACACATAGATGTACATAGAAAACTTGGTAAAAGTATACCAAGAAAAAAATCACAAAAAAATATATTTTATATTATTTATGAGGAATTTTTATAGTTACAACAATCTTCAAAAGTGTCAAGGAAACATGAGTTCTCATAACATTTTACCTTTTAGTTGTAGAGTAATAATTGAGGACTACTATCAAAAAAAAGAAAGTATGACGTGCAAGTACATGTTAGAGAATCTTCATAGTTTTCAACCTATAATAGAATAACTTTTGTACTTTGTTCTTCTTTACCTCTTTTCATTGAATTTTCATTGAATTTTCATTAACACAAACATCTCAGCTAATTATAATCTTGTAGGCAATAGTATCCCACATACTATACCACTTCATACCTTCTACATAGCCAATATTTTTTTTTTTTTTTTGTGGACTTCAAGTCCAACTTATTTCTTTTCTCTCTAGGAATATGAGAATACGTATCATAACCATTTAAATACAAAGGAATAAATAATCAATAGGTTTACCATTCCATATTTCTTTAGTAAATTTATTATCAAGAGCTCTAGTGTCTGATCTATTGATCAAGAAACAAGTTGTAGAAAAAGCCTCACCATAAAATATTTTGTCCAAACTAATAGTGCTCAATATGTGTCTAGCTTGCTCCATAATTGTAAATTTCATGCATTTAGCAACACCATTTTGGTCTGTTGGTTTCTGCGGTGGCGCTTCCCCTGGGCACCCAATCCAACCACTACGCAGAAGCTAGCGCTGCCCACATTGGGTTACACATGGCTAAAAGAGAAAGCTTTACTAAAGTCCGGTTGGAGTCTAACTCGCTAAACACTGTTAATTGTCTGAGTGGACGCACGAATCCTAGCTAGACGATTGTCAGCCCAATCAAGGACTGCCGAAATATAATTAATGAGTTGGCAGATTTTAAAATCTCACACATATACTGGGAAGGCAATAAGGCGACGAATCTACTGGCCAATCTAGCAGTGGGATATGTGACAACCAACTGGTGGAGTAGCAGGGATGCCTTTCCCAAAAATCTGTGCGAGCTGACACGTAATGTTACTGCGTCAATCAATGATTTCTCATCATGACATGACTAAGTTGATGGGAAAATGACTCTTTTTGGTTTTCCCTAATCAAATATCTAGAAACCTCCTCGGCGATTGGATTTCCTACCTCATTGTGTGGTTTTTTTCTACTGTTTGGATATTTTGTTGGTGTGGCCCATTTTCTGTGACTGGTTGGTGCCTTCATTGGTGAGCCTCATCTCCTACTATTTGGCGACCAGGAGCATAATGGGAGGGGATAAGAACAGACAAGAGTCCTCTACTTGCGAGAAGTGGAAGAAGAACAAAGATGTCTGGTAGAAAGTCGTCGATGGAGGTCTCGTCCCCTACTTGGATTGACTTCACGACCCCTCTCCTTTTCTTACAGAGGCCTTTGTTAATGGATGGAAAAAAGGGAGTCGTAGGGCTTATGTCACTGATTATCATATTGACGAAACTTTGGTGGCGACGGTCATTGGTCTGGCTACGACTGGCAGAAGATTTTATAGGGATAGGAAAATCGGGGAGGACGACTTGTCGAGTTTCTTTGACAAAGACAAGAAGCGCTCTAGAGTCACCAAGATGGCCAATGGCGGCTATAATAGAAAAGACCTCATGGCCCCCTGGGCTGACATGGCTGAGTTTATAATGAGGTATATTACTCTCGATGGCAGTTATGTCGGCATCTTTTTGTACCATTTCACTATCTTAAATCATTTTAGGCACGGTAAAATCATCTTTGTTCCCTTTTATCTGGCTTCCTCCCTTGAAAAGAGCCTGAAAAAACATTTGGAGAACCCTAACAACCCTGTTCTCCACAAGGGACTTATTGTCCTTATCATGGAGCATGCTAAATCCCTTGAAACTATGCCCTCTCTTGCTGAGACCGGCTTGCAGACTGATATCCAGGATGTCTCTGACTCAGAAATGGACCTGGAAGAAATTGGGGTTCCTGTTGATGACCCTGAATATGAACTTGCAGATGAAGGGGAGATGATGGTCACCCATGGGATGTTCGGCAGTAAGATTCCTCCTAGATGGGTGGATAGCAAATACAAAACCACTAGCAAACTGATCTCCAAGGCCGAGCCCATGACCAAAAAGAAAAAGCTGGCATCTAAGGACCACAGCCCGAAGATTACAGAGCAGGGGATTAAACTGGACATTCCTATCAATGTCCTGAAAGAAAAAACAAGGGACCATAGCCAATGAAGAGAATAATGGGAATCAAAAGACTGGTAATCTGATGAATCTGGTTATGGAAGCTACCAGAAGCTAGGAGAGTTGCTGGAAGTGGGTTGAGCGTGAAATTGATACCCTCAAAATGGGGGTTAAAGAGATAATTGATATCTTTATTGCTTCCCCTGGGCCTAGCAAATCGGAGAAACTCATGATTATGACACAAAAACTCTCCCAAGGCATTGAGGTGATGAAATGCAATCATGAACAAAGGATTGATAAGGTGGAGCAATCCATGGTAGAGATTAAGAAAAATATCAAGAACTTGGTCGATATAAGCAAAGAATCCATGAACAACAACATTGAGGGGCTTGAAATATTAATGCCATGGTTGTTGATTATAGATCCTACCATAGTGAATCGGTGAAAGATCTTGGAGGAGATGATATGGGTGCTGGAGACAGCAAAACCATTGGACCCAGTTCTAGAACCAAGAGCAAAAGAAACAACAAGGGTACCTCCATATTCGTTATGGAGGAACTAGAGGAAATCAATAGGATTTCCATCCAAAAGAACAAGGATCTTCTGCTCTCTCTTAAGTCAGAGATTTTTCTTTTGTTTTGTCTTGTTTGTCTGCGTTTCCTTTATTTTGTGACTGCTCAGGGTTTCTCCCCTATTTTGATGTTGTTTCATGTCTGTTTGGCTGATGGCCGACTGTTGTAAAACTTTTGGTTTCGGGTCCATGTAAAACCCGTTTATCTTTATCAAAAACACCACTGTGTTGTGGTGTTATAGCAACCGTCAATTTCCTTGCAATGCCATTCTCACTAAAAAGCTAGTTAAACTCACCTTAACAAAATTTTCCTTTGTTATTTGTTCTCAGAAATTTTATTGTCCCATCCTTCTAATCCTCTACTAGAGTTTTAAACTTTTTAAAATATTAAAACACTTCATATTTCTTCTTTTGAAGGTAAATCTACACCTTAAGCAAAAAGTCATCTATAATTGAAATAAAATATGTTCAACCTCTAATAGATGTTATAGGATCTTCAAAAGTATTTGAATGAATTAAGTCTAATAACTATTTTTTTCTAGTAGTACTTCTAGAAAGACTCGATCTATTCTACTTTCCAAACAAACAATGCTCTAAAAAATTTATATCTCTAGATTTGGCACGTGGGAGAAGATTTATATCTAGTAGTACCTTGAGACTATACTCAATCATATGGCCTAGTCATTGATTCCATGTTGATATTGAATCTATTTCTACATTAGATACCATTGTAGCCTCTCAACTATCTACTAAATTAAAAACCTTGTTCATCAAAAACTCCAAGTGACAACATATTTTTTTTAATCTTTGTACATATTTGACATGCTTAATAGTTCTTACTACTCCATCAAATATCTTGATTATTTCCTCAACTTCACCAATAGCTTCACATGGTTTTTCATTTCCTGTGTAAACCATACCTCCATCACAAGACCAGTAAGTAGAAATTCAATCTCTATGTTGAGTCATATGAAAGGAGGCATTAGAATAAAAGATGCAAATTTATTAAAGAGCCTCTCAAATTAGCATTTAATTCCTCTCCATTGTCCAATGGTGTTTCAACTTCTACTGTGTTTTCCTCAAATTCCTATGAACTAGGTTTCTCTTTTCATGATTAGGGAAGTCTACAATCCTTTTTGACATGTCCATTTTTCACACAATTCCAATATTTTACTCTTTTTTGCCCCTTGGTTTTGGACCTAATTTGTTTCCAATCAGTCTTTCCTCTTTCCTAAGTTCTAGCTTTTGCAATAAGGGCTTCATTTGAAGAAGATCCTTGAGGTGTCTTTCACCTTGAACCTTCAGAGATTATTGCTTCTACCATATCTTCAAAGACCATCTTTCCACTCGATGTTGAGCTACTAAGAGCCATAACCAATTGATCCCAAAATTATGGAAATTAGCAGAACAATATTGTTGTCATATATTCTTCTTCAATTTTCACTCTCACTAAAGCCAACTTTCTTATTGGTGTGTTGAAATCATTTAGATGATCAATGATTGATGAATTGTCATGCATCCTCAAATTATACAACTACCTTTGTAATATAATTTTGTTTACCAATAACTTCGTTTCATTCAACTTTAAAAGATTATTCTACAAGTCTTATGTATTTTTATCCTCTGCAACAATGAACAAATTTAATTCACTAGAGATAATTGAATTGTTTCTCTAGCCATGCTATCCTTTTTATTCGAATCTACCATGGTCATGGATGTAGGTTTTGTTGTTGCACTTTTAATATCTAGGGTACAACCATCATTCCCCAGTATAGCTTGAATCTTTAGCTTTCATAGATTATATTTAGAACCATCAAACTTATGTACCTCAAATCTCATGACGATATTTAATGTCATTACTCAATTCTAAAAAAAATTCAACTTCTACATATAAAACCAAGCTCTAATACCTATTGTTATGAAAAGATATAGTACAAAATTATATAGAAAAAGAGATACATAATAAACACATAGATTTATATGAAAAAATTTGGTAAGACTATACAAGGAAAAAACCACAGGAAAAGATCTTTTATATTATTTCTTAGGAATTCTCATATTTACTACAAGATTTTAAAAAGTCACTATAAAACATGATTTTTCATAGGATTTTACATCCCACTTGTAGAGTCCTAATTGAGGAAAACTTTCCAAAAATAAAAAGTATGACTAGTGCAACTAAATGCCAAACAAATGTTGAAATGGCTAAAAATGTGCAACTACCATGGTACCCCATGATGACTATTCGCCACTACTAGAACAACACTAGTGCTCTACCTGCTCCTGACTATTTTTTCACTGCTAGGATATCACTATAATTGACTCCATATTGCAAGATAGTTAACACAATATGCTTTAATCAGAACCAATTGAGAAAGATAAGAGAAAATAAAAAAGGGAAATTTATCCTACAACTCTGCATAAGAAAAAGCTGAGAATGAAACCTTTTATTCTTGTCTTTAAGAGTCACATACTTCATCAAGACCATAACAACATCATTCCACTCACTCAGGAGGTCCTCCTTATTGAACCCATTTTGCAATTATGAGATTTTGCTACACTTCAAAAAATTCTTGAATTCCTCTTTGTAGTTTCCTTGCAGTGTCTTAGGGAACACAACCCCTTCAACCAAGAAGCCATTGGTAGCCACAATGAGCTCTATCGACAAAGTAAAAGGAAAACCCCAAATACAAACTCTACCACCAATGAAAGAGTAGGCAACAAACCTCATCCATTTTAAGGGTCTCTCAACTATTGGGCTCCACTTGAGTTAATTCATCGCTAATGGTAGTCAAGAGTATAGTAAAACCAAAAACCAATGACAACCAAATTAGAAAAAATGGAGACAAAAAGAAAAAGAGGACAATCATTAAGGGAGTTTAAAAAATAACTCCTTTGCCATAAATGAAGTGTCTTTTCCCTCATAAATAAATTATGATAAGAGATAATAAAAAAGACTATTATAAATATAAATATGGTTACCCACATAACTTTAATGCATATTAGAGATTAGATTATTTGAGATTGTGGCATGAACATCACTTAGGAGTTTGTGCATAGAAATAAATATTTGCAAATATTCGATGAAGGGGCCCAAGTTAGTCAGCTTGTCAACCAACTTGTTTCTTTCCAAGACAATGTCTTACAATTTGACCTATAAGAGAGTAGAGAAAATTTGACAGGAATAAATGGGTATGTGCAGGATCATGGTGTGCCAAAATAGGCCCTTAAGTGGCAATGAAATTTCAGAAAATCAGAGTTGTGCAACTTGACATGAAAATTTGAATAAGTTGTGAACATTATTTTTAAAATATGTAAGAAGATAATATATATATATATATATATATATATATATATATATATATATATATATATATATAATTGAATGTAGTTTCTAAGCTACTAGTTGTTTTTTGGAAGAAAAAAATCCTATTTGATGAAAATTTCAAATTTCAATGCAGTGGCACTAAAATTTCAGGAAAAAGATAAGAAGTAGACATATGTTTGACCACCCTAATCACAATCAAATCATAATTTTTTTTTATAATATTTATAATATAAGTATTAGACTCATGTCCGAATGTGACACATTTTTTTTAATTTTTTATAAAGTAAATAATTATTTATGAATTTTTTACTACAGCTTTTTAGAAATTCAGAAACTCCTACGTCTGACCACCTTAACTTGGTCAAAACCTTATGAATTTTTTTTTAAATTTTTTTTCCCTATAGTAGATGAAGAATGGGATGTGATACATGTTTCGGATTCAAAAAATATCGTTTGAAAGTTATGAGTGTTTTTCAATCAATCTATCAATCAGGACTATCGTCAGAATTCAATTAGAAAATAAATAATAATTATTTATTAAAGTCGAAATAAGACAAGCCTTATATTGTTGGAAAGCTAAGAACGTCCTTAAAAACCCCTTTTCATTTTATCAATTTTGGCTACAAAAAAAGTCGTTAGCCACCAGTATAAAGTCTAGAAAATCAAGGATACTGAAAAACATGTTTTTTCAGTTGACTTTCCAGGCTTGTCACTTCCAAGCCAAATCCCAAAGCATTCCCGAGCCAAAATTTGAAATTTGCAAATTTTACAACACAAATTGGATATCCGCTAAAATCGGATTTCCGATTTTAATAAGTAAATTCACTAACTAAATTTGCACATAATTAATCTAATGTTTATTAATATTTTAATATATTAATTTATAAATAAATTAGTATATGATATTAGGGAGAGGGAGAGGGAGAGGGGGGAGAGAGGGAGAGAGAGAGAGAGAGAGAAGAGGGGGGGAAGGGAGAGAGAGAGATAGAGAGAGATTAGGGGGGAGAGAGAGCGAGAGAGAGAAGGAGAGATAGATTAGGAGAGCGAGAGAGAGAGATTAAGACACCAAATTGTGTCGTTATGGGTCATATGGTGTCCTAAGGGGTCGTAGGACACAATATGACCCCTTAGGACAACATAGGACCCATAGCGACCCAATATGGTGTCATAAGGGGTTATATTGTGTCCTAAAGGGTCATATGATGTCTTAAAGGGGTCATACGACACAATATGACCCATTAGGACACAATATGACCCATAACAACCCAATATGGTGTCTTAAGGGATCATATGGTGTCCTAAGGGGTCGTAGAACACCATATGACCCCTATGGACACCATAGGACCCCTTATGACACCATATGGTGTCGTTAGGGGACATATGGTGGCCTAAGGGGTCGTAAGACATAATATGACCCCTTAGGACACCATAGGACCCATAACGACCCAATATGGTGTCATAACGCATCGTATGGTGTCCCCTAAGGGTTCATGGGACACCATATGACCCCTAAGGACAACATACGACCCCTTATGACAACATAAGGTGTCATTAGGGGTCATATGGTGTCCTAGGACACCATATAACCCCTTAAGACACAAAATTGTGTCATTATGGGTCATATGGTGTCCTAATTGGTCATAGAACACAATATGACCCCTTAGGACACTATAGGACCCAAAGCGACCCAATATGGTGTCATAAGGGGTCATATTGTGTCCTAAGGGGTCATATGATGTCTCAAAGGGGTCATATGACATAATACAACCCATTAGGACATAATATGACCCATAATGACCCAATATGGTGTCTTAAGGGGTCATATGGTGTCCTAAGGGATCGTAGGACACCATATGACCCCTATGGACACCATAGGACCCCTTATGACACCATATGGTGTTGTTAGGGGTCATATGGTGTCCTAAGGCGTCGTAGGACATAATATGACCCCTTAGGACACCATATGACCCATAACAACCCAATATGGTGTCATAACGGGTCGTATGGTGTCGTAAGGGGTCATAAGGGTTGATGGAACACCATATGACCCCTAAGGACAATATAAAACCTCTTATGACACCATATAGTGTTGTTAGGGGTCATATGGTGTCCATAGGGGTCATATGGTGTCCTAGGACACCATATGACCCCTTAAGACACCAAATTGTGTCGTTATGGGTCATATGGTGTCCTAAGGGGTCGTAGGACACAATATGACCCCTTAGGACACTATAGGACCCAAAGCGACCCAATATGGTGTCCTAAAGGGTCATATTGTGTCCTAAGGGGTCATATTACACAATATAACCCATTAGGACATAATAGGACCCATAACGACCCAATATGGTGTCTTAAGGAGTCATATGGTGTCTTAAGGGGTCATAGGAGACCATGTGACCCGTATGGACACAATAGCACCCCTTATGACACCATATCGTGTCGTTAGGGGTCATATGGTCTCCTAAAGGGTTGTAGGACATAATATGACCCCTTAGAACACCATAGGACCCATAACGACCCAATATGGTGTCATAATGAGTCGTATGGTGTCCTAAGGGGACATAAGGGTTCATGGGACACCATATGACCCCTAAGGACAACATACAACCCCTTATGACACCATATGGTGTCGTTACGGATCATATGGCATCCATAGGGATCATATGGTGTCCTAGGACACCATATGACCCCTTAAGACACCAAATTGTGTCGTTATGGGTTAGATGGTGTCCTAAGGGGTTGGAGGACACAATATGACCCCTTAGAACACCATAGGACCCAAAGCGACCCAATATGGTGTCATAAGGGGTCATATTGTGTCCTAAGGGGTCATATGATGTCTTAAAGGGGTCATATGACACAATATGACCCATAACAACCCACTATGGTGTCTTAAGGGGTCATATGGTGTCCTAAGGGGTCCTAGGACACCATATGATTCATATGAACACCATAGGACCCCTTATGACACCATATGGTGTCGTTAGGGGTCATATGGTGTCCTAAGGGGTCACAAGATATAATATGACCCCTTGGGACACCATAGGACCCATAACAACCCAATATGGTGTCATAATGGGTCGTATAGTGTCCTAAGCGGTCATAAGGGTTCAGGGGACAACATATGACCCCTAAGGACAACAAACGACCCCTTATGACACCATATGGTGTCATTAGGGATCATATGGTGTCCATAGGGGTCATGTGGTGTCCTAGGACCCCATATGATCCCTTAAGACACAAAATTGTGTCGTTATGGGTCATATGGTGTCCTAAGGGGTTGTAGGACACAATATGACCCCTTAGGACACTATAGGACCCAAAGCGACCCAATATGGTGTCATAAGGGGTCATAATGTGTCCTAAGGGGTCATATGACCCATTAGGACCCATAACGACCCATAACAACCCAATATGTTGTCTTAAGGGGTCATATGGTGTCCTAAGGGAGCCTACGACACCATATGATCCCTATGGATATGGTGTCTTTAGGGTTCATATGGTGTCCTAAGGGGTCGTAGGACATAATATGACCCCTTAGGACATCATAGGACCCATAATGACCCAATATGGTGTCATAACAAGTCGTATGGTGTCCTAAGGGGTCATAAGGGTTCATGGCACACCATATGACCCGTAAGGATAACATACGACCCCTTATGACACCATATGGTGTCGTTAGGGGTCATATGGTGTCCATAGGGGTTATATGGTGTCGTTAGGGGTCATATGGTGTCCTAGGACACCATATGACCCTTTAAGACACCAAATTGTGTCATTATGGGTCATATGGTGTCCTAAGGGGTCGTAGGACACAATATGACCCCTTTGGATACCATAGGACCCAAAGCGACCCAATATGGTGTTATAAGGGGTCATATTGTGTCCTAAGGGGTCATATGATGTCTTAAAGGGGTCATATGACACAATATGACCCATTAGGACATAATATGACCCATAACGACCCAATATGGTATCTTAAGGGGTCATATGGTGTCCTAAGGGGTCGTAGGACACCATATGACCCCTATGGACACCATAGGACCCCTTATGACACCATATGGTGTCGTTAGGGGTCATATGGTGTCCTAAGGGGTCGTAGGACATAAAATGACCCCTTAGGATACCATATGACCCATAACAACCCAGTATGATGTCATAATGGTTTGTATGGTGTCCTAAGGGGTCATAAGGGTTCATGGGACACCATATGACCTCTAAGGACTATATAGGACCCCTTACGACACCATATGGTGTCGTTAAGTGTCATATGGTGTCCATAGGGGTCATATGGTGTCCTAGGACATCGTACGACCCCTTAAGACACCAAATTGTGTCGTTATGGGTCATATGGTGTCCTAAGGGGTCATAGGACACAATATGACCCCTTAGGACACCACAGGACCCAAAGCGACCCAATATGGTGTCATAGGACCCAAAGCAACACAATATGACCCCTTATGACAAGATATGACCCCTAAGGACAACATGTGACCCCTAAGGACACAATAGGACCCCTAAGGACACAATATGACCCCTTAGGACACCATAGGACCTAAAACGACACAATATGACCCCTTAGGACACCATATGACTCCTTAGGACAACATACGACCCATGACCCCTTAGGACATAATATGACCCATAACGACACAATTTGGTGTCTTGAGGGGTCATATGGCATCCCATGACCCCTTATGACCCCTAATGACACCATATGGTGTCCTAAGGGGTACTATGGTGTCCTAAGGTGTCGTAGGACACAATATGACCCCTTAGGACACCATAGGACCCATAACGACCCAATATGGTGTCTTAAGGGGTCATATGGTGTCCTAAGGGGTTGTAGGACACCATATGACCCCTATGGACACCATAGGACCCCTTATGACCCATAATGATACAATATGACCCATCTCTCTCTCTCTCTTTCTCTCCGCTAATATTTCTCTCTCCCTCTCCTCCTCTCTCTCTCTCTCCCCTAATCTCTCTCTCTCTCTCTCTCTCTCTCTCTAAAATATGGCTAATAAAATCGAATATCGGATATCGGATATCCAATTTCTGCCCTTGCCATTAATGTGGCAACAGTAAAAAAAAAGGCGGCAACGGGAAAAAATTTTGGGACCACAAATTTATACATTAAAATCGAATATACTTTATCGGATATCCGATTTTTGTAAATAAAAAAGAACCTTGTGGGCCATTTTGTGGATTCCAACGGCCACAGTCTGCATATTTTGTTTTCTGTCGATGATCATGGGTTTTCAGATAGGTTGAGACAAATTTGTGCTTTTGGGAGATTCTTAAAGTCAAAATCTTACATTGTCAATCATTTAGGAGTATCTATGTGGAGGTAAATGGGGAGTAGTAGTCATCGGAAGTCTAAATGCAAAAGAAAACTTTCAAATGACCAAATTGAAGTGTATAGAGAAAGAGATAGAGAAGGTCATAGGAGGAGAAGACAAGGTATGTTAAATATTGCTAATGTTACTTCAAGTGAAGAGGAAATTGAAATTGAAAATGTGTCATAAGTTATTGAAAATGAAAATGTAGATTTTGAAAGTGAAAATTTTAAAAATGTTGAAAATGTTGAAAGTGATAATGAAAATGCTCAACATGTGGAAAATTTTGACATAGGAGGTGAAAATGTGGAAAACTTTGACATTGAAGGTGGAATTTCTCAACCAAGTGAACCATATGTAACACCTAATTACTTTAGAAATGAAGACCCTCTCATGGATGAAAGACAAATTCCAAATCCAAGACTTTCAAGAACCCCAAAATGGTTATTTGAAATCGATGAGAACATTATTGTGTATCTTGAAGGCAAGAGGTCAACAAGAACCGTTCGGTTGTGGGCTACACAAATTTTTGACCAAAAAATTAGCAATAAGACATTGACCGAGCAATGGCAACTCTTTGTTCAATTGCTAAAGATGATAAAGATGAGACCATTTCTAAACAAATTGAAGATTCGTATGAACAAGAAGATGGAGAGAAATTCTATTATTGCCAATAATCTATTTCACACTCTCAATTCTATTGGAAAGAATACCAAAGAAAGAGATAAGAGAGCCGCTCGAAGAGTGATTACAACCTTGTTAGTAAGCCATCAATTGAGGAAGGCTTTTCAAATGAGACAAACTTGTGTTGATTTTAACATAAACCGTAAAACTTTGGATAGAGCACTTGCACGAAGACAAAGACTTGATGATCCACTTCAACAAGATACATGGGCTTTTGGTGGGAGGCTTCCACGTGTTGATAGAAAGTTGACTGACAATGTGAAGGAGGAGAATCAACAATTTTGGCACTCTAATTCTAGAGTGTCACCCAATGTAAAGGACGTTTTGAAATTAAGAATCAACAATCGACACCGCACACCGCATCCCAAACATTTATTGGAATCAAGCCAAACAATGTTGTATAATTTTTTTTGTGAAGTACATCCAAATTTGCAAATATCACAAAGGGCCTTTGAATCTTTGAAACCATTTTATTGTGTTCCTCTTAAGATTTGCAATACTTGTTGTTGCAAGTACCATGTGGAGTTTTCAATGTGCCATGAACTTTTATGTCATATTCGTTCTACGATGCATACTAATGAGATGTTGCAGGAGTGTGGTGCAATGCTATTTCCGAGATCATCAAGAGACTTGCAAGATCTATTTTTATGCCCTAGAGATGATGGTTGTTATTTCTATAGAAATGATTGTTTGAATGAGAAGTGCTCAGAATGTGGTGGGTTGTCAAAGTTTGTTTCATGTTTTCATGAGGGCAACGAACATGAGTCTGGAAAGAATTATGTTGAGAAAAAAAGATATGAGATAGTGAAATATACTTTGAAGAGTGGAGGTGAAGGTTCTAGATGCGAATTAGTCTCAAGAGAAGTGAGTATTGTTGATTTTATTTTGGATTTTAAGGAAAACATTTTCTACAAGTATGCAAGGCACACCCATAGGTCTTAGTGGTTGGATCAATAGTTTAGGATGTGTAAGAACTCTTTCCCGATTGGCACTATTGTATCGGTGGTTGATTTTGCAAAGAACTATACATTGCAACCACAAAATGAGGTACAGTCTCAGTACTACAATTCAATCTAGATTGCTATTTTTGTTCACATTACATATAGACATGGTCCTGATAGTACATAAGAGGACATGAAGATAATCAGGGAGTATCATTTTTATATGAGTGATGATAGATCACACTCCTCTGAGTATGTGCAACATTCTTTCGAGAATTATTTTGAGTTCTTGCATGAGAAATATATTGCAATTGACCAACATATCATATGGTCAGATAAATGTATGGGTCAATTCAAGAATGCCCGTATGTTTTATTGGTTGAGTAGAATGCATGTAGAGAGGCGTATACCTCATATTTGGTGTTTTTTTAGGTAGGGCATGGGAAGGGGGAGCATGATGGAGAAGGTGCATGTTTGAAGAGAGCTTTAGTTAAGGAGCAATTGAGGATTTCAGGTGCAAATTTATTTGATGCACGTTCTATTGTTGATTGGTGTAGTTCAACATTGTCACATGGAGGTACTCTTGATTCAGCAGTGACTAGATTCTTTTGGTTTGTTGAGGAGGGCACAGTGGGAGATAGATTGGATTGTCAAACAATTAAAGATTCTTCAAAGATGCATTCATTTCTCAGCTCAGATTTGGACATGAGCATTGGCTTGTTTTTGTTAGAGTTGTGTTCGGTGTGATTGAGATCAGTGTGAGTCAAGGGAGTCGGTTGATACGTGGGTTCCCCAATATCTAACTCCTTTATCTGAAACAATATCCTTGTCAAATGATGACATGGAAAGTTCACTTGAGTATGACCGTCTATCAGATCTTGTATAGCCAGGACATGTTTTTGCAGTTGTTGCACCGCAAGGGAATGTAGAGAGATCAAAATATTGGTTGGCACGATGTGTACAGGGAAAACAAAAGCTAACACAACCAGTGACAGATGATGACGGGTTCACATATCCTACAGGTTCAATTGTTATTGTGGGAACTTGGTTACAAACATACATGATTAGAAAGAATGGCATACCTACATTTGAAGACTATGAGAGACACAAAACCATTATAATGGTCTATTGATGAACATTTTTTTTTGGCAACATGGTTTTTGCATGCACATAGCGGGTACACTCGATATAATCGGAAGGGACGTATTTTTACAACACGACTTATTATCATGCATTTGATGAGCTTTACAATTTTTGTTATTAGAGAACACTATTTGACAATTTTTGATGATATAATTATCGCAAAACCTTTATGCTCATGCAGGTCTTTTTGATGATATACAATAGTATCACATTATGATTTTTGCATCAACATAGTGGGTTCTGTTGATATAATTCGAAGGGATGTATTTTATGGTATATAATCCCACATTTTCATTATTATCATGCATTTCAGTTGAAGTGATTATCATAAAGCCTTTATGTTCATCCATGCATTCTATGTGTAGACTAACAATTCTTAAAAATACAGGTTCATGCTAGATCATTAGCCGTTGACAAGACCCTCTCTTGGTGATGGTACATATTCCTTTGTGCATTAATGAGATTAAATTTTGTGCATAAACATTAAGTCAAGTGAATGTATTTCTATTTAGAAATGACCATATCTACCATCATCTTCAACCATGCAAAGAAATGCAGTGAGAAGGGCTTTAATCAACATGCATCTTTCTTCAAAGTTATGCTTGTATACTTTGCAGAGAAATTGGTAAATTTCGTAATTATACAATCTTGTACGTCTTAAAAATGTTTCAAATGATCTATTTATAATTTGACAAACTAAATTGTATTAAGTGTTATAATTTGTTTCTTGTAGCACATTCATTCTGCATAAAAAGGTTACTTATTTTGGTCTTCATTTATATGCAGACATTGCTGTACGTAAGCTTTTCTCTTAGGACATGAGGATGTCTAATGTAGATGAAGTGGGATGTTGTATTTGTATATGGATGTGAATTGATGTAACTATGTTATGATGATATACAATGTCCATGAGAAAATTGGTTTAGTTATATTGATGATATATAATGTATTTGTACATGAGTACATTCATGTAGTTGTATTGATAATGAAAAAAAAATCATATTTGCATATCCCTTCATGGATGTCACATGCACGTGTAATGGTAATTATGTGTATACAATAGATGGAAATATTGATGATCATTATGTGTCTACAGTGTAATGCTTGTTTATCTATATTTTTTATTAAACAAGTTAGGGCCATAGATTCTGAGATAGGCTTTTGTAGGGACCCCTCTCGTGGCCCCGTAGGTTCAAATGGATTGTTTTGTAGGTGCCATGGATTCCGAGTTAGGGCCCATCAAAGTTTGACAATTTTTAGCACTTAGGGTGCTCAAGGGATGACGTCGGTAGGGTATGACCCCAAGCGTTCGATCGAATGGGAGGGAAAAATAGGAGCATGCATAAGGTAATAATGCCTAACTAGACATGTCAGAGCCGATGGTTCATCATCGCGATGAGGAGAACAAAAAATTGGCCACGAGACAACATTGGAATGAATGAGACTGATGATTTTTTTGCCAACTGAAAAATTGCTGCCCTAATAAAATCGTAGGGAAAATTCAAAAACCAAGATAGGATTTTGTATGGACCCCTCTCATGGCCCCGTAGGTTCAAATAGATTTTTCACAAGTGCCATGGATTTCGAGTTAGGGATCATCAAAGTTTGACAATTTTTAGCACTTAGGGCGCTTAAGGGACAACATCGGTAGGGTATAAACCTGAGCATTCGACTAAGTGGTGGGGGGGAAATAGGAGCATGCATAGGGTAATAATGTCTAACTGGACATGTCAGAGCCGAAGGTTTGTCATCGCGACGAGAAGAGCGAGAAATTGGCCACGAGACAACATTTGAATGAATGAGACTGGCGATTTTTTCGCCAACTGAAAAATTCTTGCCTTAATAAAACCGTAGGAAAACTTGAAAAACCGAGATAGGCTTTTGTAGGGAGCCCTCTCATGGCCCCGTAGGTTCAAACCGGTCATTCGCAGGTGCCATGGATTCAGAGTTAGGGCCCGTCAAAGTTTGATAATTTTTAGCACTTAGGGCGCTCAAGGGACGACGTCGGTAGGGTATGACCCCGAGCGTTCGACCAAGTGGGGGAGGGAATAGGAGAATGCATAGGGTAATAATGCCTAACCAGATATGTCAGAGCCAGTGGTTCATCATTGCGATGAGTAGAACGAGAAATTGGCCATGAGACAACATTCAAATAAATGAGAGTGAAGATTTTTTTGCCAACCAAAAAATTGTTGCCCTAATAAAACCATAGGGAAACATGAAAAACAGAGATAGGATTTTTTAGGGAGCCCTCTCGTGGCCCCGTACGTTCAAATGGATCATTCACAGGTGCCACAAATTCTGAGTTAGGGCCTGTCAAAGTTTGGCAATTTTTAGCACTTAGGGCACTCAAGGGACGACGTCGGTAGGGTATGACCCCAAGAGTTTGACCAAGTGGGGGGGAGAAATAGGAGAATGCATAGGGTAATAATGCCTAACTAGATATGTCAGAGCCAACGATTCATCATCGTAACGAGCAGAACGAGAAATTGGCCACTGAGACAACATGCAAATGAATGAGACTGACGATTTTTTTACCCATCGAAAAAAATGCCAACCTAATAAAACCATAGGGAAAATTAAAAAACCGAGATAGGATTTTTTAGGGACCCCTCTTGTAGCCCTGTAGGTTCAAATGGGTCATTTGCAGGTGCCACAGATTACGAGTTAGGGTCCATCAAAGTTTGACAATTTTTAGCACTTAGGGCGCTCAAGGGACGACGTCGGTAGGGTATGACCCCGAGTGTTCGACCGAGTGGGGGGGAAAAATAGGAGCATGCATAGGGTAATAATGCCTAAATGGACATGTTGGAGCCAACAATTTGTCATTGGGATGAGCAAAACGAGAAATTTGGCCATGAGACAACATTCAAATGAAAGAGATTGATGATTTTTTTGCCAACAGAAAAATTGCTGCCCTAATAAAACCATAGGGAAACTTGAAAAACCGAGATAGGATTTTGTAGGGAGCCATCTTGTAGCCTCATACGTTCAAACAAATTGTTTGCAGGTGCCACAGATTCTGAGTTAGGGCTTGCCACAGTTTGACAATTTTTAGCACTTAGGGCGCTCAAGGGATGACGTCGGTAGGATATGACCTCGAGCGTTCGACCGAGTGGGGGAGAAAATAGGAGCATGCATAGGGTAATAATGCCTAACTAGACATGTTGAAGTCGACAGTTCGTCATCGCAATGAGAAGAATGAGAAATTGGCCACGAGACAACATTCGAATGAATGCGATTGATGATTTTTTCGCCAACCGAAAAATTGCTACCCTAATAAAACCGTAGGGAAAATTGAAAAACCGAGATAGGCTTTTGTAGGGACCCCTCTCGTGGCCCTGTAGGTTCAAATAGATTGTTCATAGGTGCCACAGATTCCGAGTTAGGGCCTGTCAAAGTTTAATATTTTTTAGTGCTTAGGGCACTCAAGGGATGACACCGGTAGGGTATGACCCCGAGCGTTCGACCAAGTGGGGGGGGGGAAATAGGAGCATGCATAGGGTAATAATGCCTAAGTGGACATGTCAGAGCCGATGGTTCATCATCGCGACGAGCAGAACAAGAAATTGTCCATGAGACAACATTCGAATGAATGAGACTGACGATTTTTTCGCCAACCGAAAAATTGCTGCCCCAATAAAATCGTAGGAAAAATTGAAAAACTAAGATAGTATTTTGTAGGGATCCCTCTCGTGGCCCCGTAGGTTCAAACAGATCCTTTGCAGGTGCCACAGATTCCGAGTTAGGGCCCATCAAATTTTGACAATTTTAGCACTTAGGGCGCTCAAGGGACGACGCTAGTAGGGTATGACCTCGAGCGTTTGATCGAGTGGGGGGGAAAAATAGGAGCATGTGTAGGGTAATAATGCCTAAATGGACATGTCGGATCGAACGGTTATTCATTGCGATGAGCTAAAAGAGAAATTGGCCATGAGACAACATTCGAATGAATGAGAGTGAAGATTTTTTTGCCAACCGAAAAATTGCTACCCTAATAAAACCGTAGGGAAAATTGAAAAACCGAGATAGGCTTTTGTAGGGAGCCCTCTCGTGGCCCCATAGGTTCAAAGAGATCGTTCGTAGGTGACATGGATTATGAGTTAGGGCCCATCAAATTTTGACAATTTTTAGCACTTAGGACGCTCAAGGGACAACGTCGGTAGGGTATGACCTCGAGCGTTCGACCAAGTGGGGGGGGGGGGAATAGGAGCATGCATAGGGTAATAATGCCTAACTGGACATGTTAGAGCTGACGGTTCATCATCGTGACGAGCAGAACAAGAAATTGGCCACCTAGACAACATTCGAATAAATGAGACTAATGATTTTTTTGCGCACCGAAAAATTGCTTCCCTAATAAAACCATAGGGAAAATTGAAAAACTAAGAGAGGCTTTTGTAGGGACCCCTCTCATCACCCCATAGGTTCAAACAGATCGTTCGTAGGTGCCATAGATTCTGAGTTAGGGCCCGTCAAAGTTTGACAATTTTTAGCACTTAGGGTGCTCAAGGGACGACACCGGTAGGGTATGACCCTAAGCGTTCAACCGAGTGGGGGGGAAAATAGGAGCATCCATAGGGTAATAATGCCTAACTAGACATGTCGGAGCCAACGGTTCATCAGTGCGATGAGCAGAATGAGAAATTGGCCACAAGACAACATTCGAATGAAGGAGACTGATGATTTTTTTGCCAACCAAAAATTTGCTACCCTAATAAAATCGTAGGGAAACTTGAAAAACCGAGATAGGATTTTTTAGGGAGTCCTCTCGTGGTCCCATAGGTTCAAACAGATCATTCCCAAGTGCCACGGATCCCGAGTTAGGGCCTGTCAAGGTTTGACAATTTTTAGCACTTAGGGCGCTCAAGGGACGATGTCGACAGGGTATGACCCCGAGCGTTCGACCGAGTGGGGGGGAAAAATAGGAGAATTAATAGGGTAATAATGCCTAGCTGGACATGTTGGAGCCAACGGTTTTTCATTGCGATGAGCAGAACGAGAAATTGGCCACGAGACAACATTCGAATGAATGAGACTGACGATTTTTTGTCCAACCAAAAAATTGCTACCCTAATAAAACCATAGGGAAACTTGAAAAAATGAGATAGGATTTTGTAGGGACCCCTCTCATGGCCCCGTAGGTTCAAACTGATCGTTTGCAGGTGCTATGGATTCTGAGTTAGGTCCCATCAAAGTTTGACAATTTTTAGTACTTAGGGCGCTCAAGGGACGATGCCGGTAGGGTATGACCCCGAGTGTTGGACCGAGTGGGGGGGAAAATAGGACCATGCATAGGGTAATAATACCTAACTGGACATGTCGGAGCTGATGGTTCGTCATCACAACGAGTTGAACGAGAAATTGGCCAAGCGACAACATTCGAATGAATGAGACTGACGATTTTTTTGCCAACCGAAAAATTGCTGCCCTAATAAAACCATAGGGAAACTTGAAAAACCGAGATATGATTTTGTAGGGACCCCTCTCATGGCCCCATAGGTTCAAACCGATCGTTTGGAGGTGCCATGAATTCCGAGTTAGGGCCCATCAAATTTTGACAATTTTAGCACTTAGGACGCTTAAGAGACGACGTCGGTAGGGTATGATCTCGAGCGTTCGACCGAGTGGGGGGGAAAATAGGACCATGCATAGGGTAATAATGAATTTTATCAAGTATTGTTCATTAGATGAATTGTATTATATTTTTCATTAAATGAATTGTATTGTTCATTATACAAACAACACTTACGATGAAATGAAATGAATTATATTGCTCATTAAATAACCATTATTAACCATTGTTAATTATTGGAATGAAGATTAAATATTTTCATGATAACACCATGCACATATGAGCAACAATTTATATGATCGAATATCAACTTCTGTATATATAAAAATGTCAAATGATTACAAATGTATGTCCTTACACAAATATGGCATAAACACCAACTCAAACAAAATGTATGTCTAAATACGTGAATGTACATCCATATACAAAATATACATTCAAACTAGACATGTAAGCATCCCAAAACTATCTATAACATCCTAAGTTGCTGATGGATCATCAAAATCAATCCTCTTCACCGCACTGCTCGGCTCTGAAGGATCTTGCACAAGAAAAACAAACCACAATTAATATTAGTTATATTATATAATTCACATTCTAAAAGTTAACATAAAAATGAACTATAATTGAACTGTTCATGTTTACCTCATCTCCACCTTTTCTCTTCGTCTTTGCAAGACTCTTGATGTATGTCTTCGGTAGAGGAGGTATGTTTTCAATATTTTCATACACAACCTACATATGTTCAGAAACATGACATTGATACAAGTTAGCATATAATTGTCACTGATAATAACAAATTATATCTACTAAACACAAAATAAAATAAACACACATCTACTCGAGGCATCCCTTCTTCTTCTTCTTCTTCTTCTTCTTCTTCATCTTCAAGTATACTGGGTGTAGTCATCAAGGATGTGAAGCCAAGAATTGTCTGTACACATACACACCAAGTATATGAAACTATCAATCTATGTCTAGTAGTGTATAATCACTATAAGCTATTTAAACTATTCATTCAGTCATATTTGCATTCAATTACCTTTCCCTTGTCTCCAATTGCACTACCAGATCCTAAATCACATTGCCCCACACTCATGCTGCTTGTGCCCTACAAGAGTAAAATAAGATATACATGCAAGTTACTACATAATCGAATTAATACCAATATAAATGATGGGCATGTATGTACAATAAAATACAAACGACTAGGTGCAATAATATATGTATCGTCAAGCTATCAAGGCCAAATGAAATGGCCGATAAGGTGCCCTCCTGAATCTATCTCAACTCCTCCTCAGTCATCAACTAGTAAATAGACCATGTAAATAAAAATTAGTACTTAATATTATCTAGATTATAAATATTCATTTAAAATATAGCATGAACTATGAAAATACAAATCTTACCACTACATCATCAATGTATGATGACGGTGCCTCCTCGCCTCCAGTATGCGAGGACTCCCCAGGGTATCCTCCAGTCTGTGTCATAACATCTGGTGCATCATGAATCTCATGCACCTCATAATCTACACTGTCCACAGGAGGATTAACAGGATGTCCAACTGGACCCAAGCATATGTGCCCACACATGACACAACTATGGGACATGCATATGTGTGGAGCTGAGGATGACGTGTAAGTGCCACCGGATGCACCACTACCATCAAAAGTAGGCTGAGCTACTGACCCAACCTGAGAAACCAAGAGGCTAGTCAAAGAGTGAATAGCCGATATGGTCCATGAAGCCGCCTCACAAATGATATCTAGATGTTGCACTAGAGGTAGGGGATCGACAGGAGGAGGGGGGACATATGGGCCTTGGACTACTCTGACTGCCCTAGGTCTATTTTGGGCCATACCTAAACCCACACCCTGGAAAGGTTGGATGTCAAAGTAGTTCACATGTTTGCATAAAACAAACTTAGCATACAATTTTTTTATGAAGTAGAAGGGGACATCAAGATTGTTTTTGGGTGGTTTGTCAAAAACCATCCACCAACGATCCCAAAAGTTTTTCACAATACCATCATTTGTGCACCATTTAATAGAAAGTTTTGTTTTTTAGGGGTCAATGGGTTGACCACAATGAGGCGATATCGACTTTCGATATCTCGAGATCCTTGATCTCCTTATACGACAAGCCATCTGCATATTGTTCCCTCATAAAATCTCGCCACAAAAGGGCGGCATTGTGCTCCTCAATCATGGTTTCCATACTCTTTATGATCGACGTGAGAGGATCAAACATTGGGTTTAGACAAGGGATACTACTATATACATCTGCAATCCCCCTCAATTCATTCAAATTTTGTGCAATCAAATCCTAAATTGAGGGGGGGTTTGGCAAAAGAGGGTTTGGTTGTTGCAGTTGTGGTTGATCAATGTTTTCATTGTTATCCCCCATTTTTAACTTAATTGAATGTAAACAATTTAATTTAGTTAACAAATTTGAACAATTTTGTATTTGATTTTAAAAAACCTAGTTTTCATGAAAAAAACCATATTTTCAATGAAAAATCAAATAAACATTAAAAAAAATATTAAAAATTGAATGAAAATGATTGAAAACAATAAAAATCTTACCTTTCAATCTCTTTTTTAGCAATTTTTGGGCAAAACACTAGATATCGGATGCAATCGGATATCGGATTTCTATAAAATCGCAGCCCGTGGGTTAAAAATGACTCACGGGCTGTCACAGTCGAAATATATTGTCTCAGAAAATCGGATATCCGATTTTTATACTTAAATTATTTTAAAATAACATTATATTATATAATACGTATTAGATTAGATTATAAAATATAATTATATATTATATATTATATAATATATAATATAATATAATATTATATATTATATAATACGTATTATATATTATATTATTATATTATATTATATATTATATAATACGTATTATATAATATTATGTATCATATAATATATTATATATTATATAATATGTAATGTATAATATTACATTATATATTATATAATATATTTTTTAATTTAAAATATCAAATAAAAATCGGATATCCGATATAATCGGATATCCGATATCTGATTTGCTTAGGTAATTACCATGCCAAGGTGTACTGACACCCAGGCCAAGCAAAAAGTCAACATGGATTTTCGCATTTTTAGGCGAGTGGAGAAGGCTATTTTTTTCACATCGCCACTTTTTGGCCCCCCATGATCCTACACTAACCCAAATGATTAAAAAGTTCATGGGCCATCAAGGAAAGGCATCATCATGGAGCATCATGATGACATTCTTTGAATCCCCTTCTATATAAGATTATTAAAACATTTCTTCTTATATAAAGATATGCCATGAAAAGAAGCCGCACCCTAAACAAAATTTGAATTTTGAACCCCAATCTTGACCGTGTAGGCAAGCACTAAATTTCATTTTTTCATCCCTTATGATGCCACTCCCTTCCACCCAACCTTGATTCCCTTTGATGGGTGGAAGGGAGTATTTATTATTAAATATATTAGGTTTCATTTCTTCCTTTTTTAAAAAACTTTTTATAGAAAATTTGTATTAAATTAAAGATAAGAAAAAATTTATTTAAATTACTTTGAGCATTGCCCAAATCTTGTAAGATTTGGTTTAAATCTATTTGGATCTTAATTTTCTAGAACAGTTGTATTTGTCTAGTTTAGTTCACACTTTTCAATTCCTATATAAATTTAATATTTTTTAGTTCCTGCCAAAGGTAGGGTACTTATGCATTCATTGAATTCAATTTTTCTATTAGATTAACCAATCACATTACAGAATAAAAATTTTGGAGGGTAATTTCTATTGTCCATATTTAGTTGATAGGCTTTGGTGTGGACTTTTAAGCTCAAAAAAGTGTCAATAAGCCAGAAAAAACCGCTTGTCAGGTGCCTCATTCCCGTTGGTGGCCAGAAAGTTGTTGTTGTTGTCTTTCGATTTATTGATAGGGGTTTTTGAAATTCTAACTTCAACTATGAAGCAACTTGCAAGCACATATTTGTCGTGACATTTATTAGCGGAAAATTTATTGTATTGCGAAAGTAGTACCTATAGCCATGTTAACCTGCACAACATGGGATCAATTGTGTCTAGTGTTTCCAAAGTGGTGTTGGAGTATGTGAATGTTTTTTGTCTACATTCGATAATCAATCCCAAGAGCTTGAGAGGTAATGTTTTGTTTTCATTTTCAATGAGTTGTGGTGTTTCTTTGAAGGTTTTGTGAGATAACCCTTGGACTATATGTGCACATTCATATAGTTGTGGTTTATCTAGTTTTCCATCTACATTCAATAATTAATCCCATGTGCTTGACATGTAATGTTTTGTTTTCATTTTCAATGGGTTTTGGTGTTTCTTTGAAGGTTTTGTGAGATAACCCTTGGACTGCATGTGCACATCTATATAGTTGTGGTTGATATGAAGAAAATAACATTATTGAAGTTGATTTTGTTGGTGGAAAGAGATGCCATTATTATGGTGCAATGGGAAAAAAATTTGGAACCCATCAAGATACATGTGGGTATTGTTGCATTTGTTGTGTATTTTGTGAAACCACTAGGAAGGAAAGATAATTTTGAGTTTCTGATTTAGGGTTTCTTACAATTTATTGTGTTCTTGCTTTGGATTTTTTGTGAAACAATTATTAAACTATGTGAATTTGTTGTTCACTAGGGAAAATGGTCTTAGAATACGGTTGCTATTTTCATCTCCACCTGAATCCCTTTCTCTGTTCAAGGGGTATGTTCTTGAGGTTTTTATCATTTGCACATGCAAGAACGGGTTATTTCTAGATTCTTTATGTGGTCAAAATAGAGGATTTTGTGAAACCACTATGAAGGATAAGTAATTTTAATTTTTTGATTTATGGTTTCCAACAATTCATTGTTTTCTTTCTTTTAAATTATTTTTTCAACAAACCATTAAACTGTGGTAATTTGTGGTTGAGTAGGACATTTTTTAGGGCTTTTGTCTATCTTGGTGGTTACCATTTTTATCTGCACTTTGGTTGTATGGTTCTTTTGCTCAAATAAGCATAACACTAGGCGTGTTAATTAAACCTTTGTTGGAAACAAGAGAGTATTGTGGTTTGATTGAAAATATTTTGTTGAATGTGTTTATTATTTTCATTTAACCACTACAAAGGACACACAATTTTAGGTTTGTAATTTAGGGTTTCACACAATTTATCATGTGCTTACTTTGAGTATTTCTGTCAAATAACTGTTAAACTACATCAATTTATGGTTAACTAGAAAATACGGTCTTCAATTTGGTTTCTATTTTCATCGTTATTTGAATGCCTTTGTCTACTCGAGAGGGACATTTCTAAGGTTTTCATCATCTTCTCGTGGAACAATAGGCTATTTCTAGTTCCTTTGTGTGGTTGGAACAGAGGATTTTGTGAAACCACTACGAATGTTAGGTAATTTTGGGGTTTCTAATTTAGTTTTATTCACAATTTATTTTGTGCTTTCTTATATTTTTTTTTCTCAACAAACTGCTAAATTGTGTCAATTTGTGGTTGATTAGGAAATGTTTTAGGGTTTTTTTCTATCTTGGTAGTTACTATTTTTTATCTATGTTTTTTCTACTTGGTTATTTCACTCGAACAATCATTACACTATGTGTGTTAATTAAACCTTTGGAAACAGGGGAGGATTATGGTTTGATTGGAAATATGTTGTTGAATTTGTTTGTTATTTTCCACATACATAAATATAAAGTTAAAATCGTTGTGGTGTTACACAATAGAAGATATATATGTGGAAAACTTGTATTCTATAAGGCATTTTACAAATAGAATCATTGCAATCTTAAATACAAATTTTTGTTTTCTTTATTGCACATAGATACATTTCAATCTTAACATTTGTACCTTGTATAAATACAAATATTATATGTTTTTTTTTTTTTTAATGTGTGTGTGTGTGTGAGAACAAGTTTTTGATTAAGTGAAAAGTAGGTTTTGAAGGGGCCTCAAAACCCTTTTACAGAAAGATATTCAAAAGATAGAGCATTAAAGACTTGCTAGAGAGAACAAAACACAACAGAGAAACAACTAGCAAAGACAAAAAGCTAGTAAGAAGTCAAAAGAGGCAGAGGGACAACACAAAGAAAACAAAGGGACAACCATAAACAAAAGACTCTAAGAGAGATTTATGATAAGCTCCGTCGCTTCTTGCTCCAATAGGAACATCGATGCAACAACACTCTTCAAATCCTCAAGCTCCTTGGCATACTAGGTCATCTTCCTAGTACTAGCACGAGCTCTTTTACCATGACCAGTTGTCCCCCCTTAAAGAATCAACACCTTATCCTCGATAGTATCAATAGTGTTATTTTCATGTTGGACCTGCTCCATCTTACTGATCATCGTACTGAAGCTATCGGAAGAGGCTTTCAATTTTTTTTTGACTTTGTTCTTCAATCTTCTTTAGGGTATTCTCATGATTGAGAACCCACTTCTCCAAATCATTGAATCTATCCTCCACAACCTTAAATTGAGATCCATATGCACCAGTGATAGCCTTTGCATCGATGCTGGCTTTAGTCAATTCATTCATGTAGTTAGGAAGGGTACTGAGATTAGAAGTACCAACAGCTTCAAGGGTAGTCACTTTCCTGGTTGAATCCTCAAACTTATTCTTCAAACTATTGATCTCCGAATAGATCCAGTCAATAACCTTGTAGAACTTCATAATCCCATTCTTCGCGGTATTCAACATGGTTAAAGAGGAATTTCTGCAGTCAATGTTGATCTTAGGGGCAAAATTCTCTAGGGTCTCCACATTAACATTTGTAGCATTGGGAGGCAGAGTATCACCTTCCTTCACCATCTTCCCCTCTTCTTCCACATCATCAGTAGATTTATTGGGGTCCTGAACAAGTTATTGGCAGTTCTTTTGTGCAGTTAAAACAAAGGATTTTGTGAGACCATTGTGCAGGATAAGTACTTTTGGGTTTCAGATTTAGGGTTTTCCATAATTTCTTGTGTGCTTGCTTAAAATTTTTATCAACAAACCATCTAATTGAGTTAATTTGTGGTTGATTAGGAAATTTTTTAGGGTTTTTTTCTATCTTGGTGATTATTATTTTTATCTACACTTTGGCTGGTTGGTTATTCCACTCAAACAACCATTACACACTGTGTTAAATAAACCTTTATTGGCAACAAGGGAGGATTTTGGTTAGATTGGAAATATGTTGTTAAATTTGTTTATCATTTTTATTTCTATCATTACATTGTATGTGTGAATTAAACCTTTGTTGGAAACAAGGGAGGATGGTTTGATTGGAAACACATTATTGATTTTGTTTGTTATTTTTTCACAAATTATTCAATACTTCTCTCACATTATCGCATAGACACATGTAATAAGTAGTTTCACATTAAATAGTTTTGCATTTTGTTTTCATGCCTACACATATTTTACCAAATTCCACTTCATTTGTTGCTCATAAATACATTTTACTATTTGTATTTGTGGCTTGTAGAAAAAACCAAATTTGTTTGCTACTTTCATTTGTACTTGCACTGCTTCACCTTGTGAAATTGTACACTACTCTTATCCCTCATCAAAACATAGGTAGTTGTTGGTTCCTATTTACATGCTTGTCATATTTTAAGAAAATCACTGTTTCATTATTAATTGATTTATGTCTTTTTGCTACTCATTTCTGTAGGTCTTTATTTTATATGGTTTTCATATGTTTTTTGAGGGCTCTTTAACTCTCATCTACTTCTTGAAGCATAGGTTAGAACCACTTCCACATTCAATGTTTTACTATTTTGGTTGTCCACATAAACATATGTTAACAAATTCAATTCTTTTATTGCAGATAAATGTTGGCATTATGGATAAATTGATTATGTGTTGCATTGATATTTTGTCATTGATGTCAACACTAGCTATTATGGTTGGTTACCGACAGACAGACAGGTTTGGTTACCGCCAGACAGGTTTTGGTTATCGGTAGACAGGTTTTGGTTACCGGTGGAAGATCTAGTGTTATCGACAGAAGAGACTATTTGTTGGACACTTCTGACATGTTTGGATCAATGGAGTATGTTTGATTTTATGTGTTGTACATCCTTATGGAGCATGTTTTGGTCAGTTGGTATTGTCTTGGTAATCGGATGCTATCATACACTCTTCTAAACCCATACCAACATTGGTTTAAGGTTTAACCGACAAAGATTTCACTGAGAAATCTTGACAAGATGCATAAGTGGTGTTGGTGCAGCTTCTAGATGGATTTTAGGATGCTGAAGATGTTCTTTGATCATGCCTCAACTGAGTGAAGACACTGCTTTGGCGTGGTGGACCTAGATTAGGTTTGGTGCCTATCTAGGTTATGGACCGATATCATGTTAACGTGTACTCTACACATTACCGGGATGTTCTATGGATTGGTTATTGTTGTTTTGGTCTTAAGCTGACATGGCATATCATTGTAATATGGATTTATGTAATGATCTTATTGTAATATCTTTTAGGTGGCCGACGTAATTGGTTTAGGCCTTAGGGTTGGTATAAAATGATGTAAGATCTCATTATAGATTATGTGTCGTGGTGCTGGAATGCAATATCATATGCGAAGGAGATTTGGTCGATCATAGGTGATCGAATAAGGATTAAGGAAGAGGTCAAAGGCCTCTGGTATTGAGCTTAACCGAGACTGTAATCAGGCATGGTATATGCTATCTTGGGTAGTTCATTATTTCAGATTGTTGTCCATTTATCTTGAGGTGGTTATAACCTCTCTGTAGTCAGTGAGACTCTTTTGTAATGAGCAGTACGCTCTAGGCAGTGTGCCTTCCTGCATGTGCAAGCCCCTCATTGTATCACATACTCTCTGCAGAAGTATCATCTGACTGTGGGTAGGCTTCTCACCGTGGTTTTTCCCTTTACAGGTTTTCTATGTAAAAATTATGGTGTTATGTGATATGGTTGCATTGTATTGATTATTTGTTTTATTGTTAAGTTTTATTGATTACTGGTATCTATTTTTTATATTCTGGTACTTAATGTTTATGTGATCCAGTTAAAGGTTATTAAGTGGATTAATTGATATAATCTGTCAACAACTGATTCACCCCCCCCTCTCAGTTGTTCACGAGTTGTCCTAACAATTGGTATCAGACCATTGGTCCTCTTTTGCAGAAGCTTAATCACTTGAGGTAGATCCTATGGTAGCTAACACTTCAAATCCATCGACAACTATTTTCAGAAGAGAAATCCCTAAGCTTGATGGAACAAATTATGGGATATGGAAAACTTGAATGGAGACTCATCTTAGATGTCTTGGTAAGGATATTTGGGAGATCACTGTGAAAGGATATACACCTTATGATCTGGCAGCTGGCAATCCCGCTCTTGCAGACTTGGATAAGAATATTGAAAATGATTGCAGAGCTAGAGAAGCCCTCTTGTGTGCACTTACTGATCAACAAATGATGAGATTGACTGATAAATCATCAACAAAGGTTATGTGGGATAAATTGCAAACTCTGAATGAAGGTGATCCTACTGTCAAAATTTCTAAATTTGATGGTTACCAGGTAAGGTATGAAAATTTGAAGATGGAAGATAATGAAAGAATTGTTGTGTTTATGGAAAGAGTAAATGAGATTGTTATGGGAATTCAATGTTGTGAAGGATCTCTGAGTGAAGATGAAATAGTTTCCAAAGTCTTGAGAGCCCTCCCACTGGCTTACAAGATGAAGACAACTGCAATAAATGAGTTGAGAACAATGGCAAACACTTCAGTTAACATAGACATTATGATTGGGAAATTATCTTCTTTTGAGCTTGAAGAATTTGGATCTTCTGGAGCTGTAAAGTCTGAACCTTATTTTCATGCATCATCATCATCTACTAGCAAAAGTGATTGGAAAGCCCTATATGCAAAAAACTTGGAAGATATGAGTCCAAAGAAGATGAAGAATTTGAGAAACTTGAAGCCTCATTTGCTAGAAGAGTACCTAAAGGACCGACATGAAGTAAGTACGAAGGAAAAGAATCTTTTAAATGTTTTGCATGTAATAAGATTGGTCATTTTGCATCTAGATGTCTTGAAAGGAATGCAAGATTTGAAAAGAAAGTTAAGAAATATTTTAAGCCGAATCAAAATAGATATAGATTTAAGAAAAGTAAACAATGCTACATAGCGGATGAGGAAGGAGTAAGTGATGACTCTGAGGATGAACCAACATAAGAATTTGCTAGTGGATTTGGCAATGGAAAGGAATGGGTGTTCTATGCTTTAAAGGAAGATGAACCAGAACCGGCTATCATGAATGAAGAAAAGGCCCTGGCAGCAAAAGTTGAAGATAAGGATGAATGGGTAATTGATAGTGGATGCTCACATCATATGACTGGAGATTAAAGAAAATTTATGTCCATGCAAGAATACAATGGCGGTCAAGTCAGATTTGGAGATGACAAAGCATGTATGATCAAAGGTAGAGGTATTATTTCTCTGGATGGCAAACATAATATTGACAATGTCTATTATATAGAAGGTTTAAAGAATAATCTTTTAAGTGTTGGTCAATTGGTGGACAAGGGTTTCCAACTTCAGTTTAAAGATAGAAAATGCAAAATCATTAACAGAACTGGTTTGGAGATTGCAACCGGTACTCAGACTGGAGGTAATATCTTTCACTTGAACACTAATAATAAGACATGTTTGATTGGTCATATTGATGAGAGTTGGTTATGGCATAAGAGGTTGTGTCTTGTTAATTTTGATTGTATTGTTAAGATCAGTTCAACTAAGGTAGTTAGAGATATACCTAAGATTATGAAGCCTCATAATCTGGTATGTAAGGAATGTCAATTGGGAAAGCAAGTTAGAACTTCTTTTAAGAGCATACATGATAAGTCTAATGATTTCCTTGATTTGATTCACACTGACTTATATGATCCAGCAAGGACTAGAATCTTTCAAGGTGATAGATATTTCATGTTGATTATTGATAACCATTCTAGAATGATGTGGGTGAGTTTTTCGAGGGAGAAGTCTGAAGCCTTTGAGAAATTCAAAAATTTTAAAGCAAAGGTTGAAACAAAAACTAGATTGAAAATCAAATGTCTAAGATCAGATCAAGGTGGTGAGTTCACTTCTCATAAATTTAACATTTATTGTGAGACAAATGGAATTAGGAGACAATTATCTGCACCTTAGACTCCTCAGTAGAATGGAGTAGTGGAAAGAAAGAACAAAACCATTTTGGATACAACAATATCTATGATGATGGAAGCCAAATTGCCTCACATCTACTTGAGAGAAGCACTGAGTACAACAATCTACACATTCAACAAAGTTCACATCAAAGGTGAAACCGATAAGACCCTTTATGAATTATGGTTTGGACATACACCTATTGTTAAACATTTTAGAATTTTTAGAAGCAAATGCTATATAAAAAGAGATGATTCAATTGGAAAGTTTGATCCTAAATGTGATGAAGGGATATTTCTTGGTTATTCAGTTCAAAGAAAAGAATATAGATGTTATAACAAAAGATTGTTAAATATTATGGAGAGTGCTAATGTGAAAGTGGATGAGTAGTACATAAATCAATCTATATCATATGACAAGGAACCGGTAGTGGAAATGATCATAACTAAACCGACAATGCCTCAACCGGTACAGGAAAATGAGACAATTACACCAATGCAATCAAAAAATTCAACTGTGACTGATGATTAGAGTAGTGAACCTAAAGTTTTAAAGACACCAAGGTATGTAAGATTAAATCATTCTGAAGAACAAATCATTGGAGATAGGAACAAGGGAGTTATGACAAGAAGAAGATTGGTAAATAAAGATGTATGTCTTATTTCTCAAATTGAACCGGCATCTGTTATTGAATCCTATAAAGATAAACATTGGTTAAAAGCTATGGAAGATGAATTAGATCAGTTAGATAAGAATGAGACTTGGACCTTAGTTCCCTGGCCTAAAAATAAGAATGTTATTGGAACTAAATGGGTTTTTAGGAATAAACTAAATGAGGATGGTCAAGTTGTAAGAAACAAGGCTAGATTGGTTTGTAAAGGATATTCTCAAATGGAAGCAATTGATTATGGTGAGACATTTACACCTGTAGCTAGAATTGAAGCTGTTAGACTATTTCTTGCCTATGCAGCTTATAAGAATTATAAGGTTTATCAAATGGATGTTAAATGTGCATTTTTGAATGGTGAACTTGAAGAAGAAGTGTACATTGAGCAACCTAATGGATTTTCACTGGTAGATGATAAAGATATGGTTTTCAGATTGAAGAAAGCTTTATATGGATTGAAACAAGCTCCTAGAGCTTGGTATGCAAGATTGGATAAATATATTTTGAAGCTTGGTTTTACTAAAGGCAGTGCTGATAGTAATTTATATTATGATATTCTGATTATTGAAGTATTTGTTGACGATATCATTTTTGGAGGAGAAGATAAATTGTAAATGGAATTTTCTAATAATATGAAGAATGAATTTGGAATGTCCATGATTGGTAAGATGATATTTTTCTTAGGTTTGCAGATTACTCAAACTGACAAAGGCATTTTTATCTATCAAACTAAGTATTTGAGGGAATTGTTGAAGAAGTTTGATATGAATAATTCCAAACTAGTAAGTACTCCTATGATGACAAGTGAGAAATTATCTATCAAGGATACTTCTACATCGGTAAATCTTACAAGGTATAAGTCTATGATTAGTGGCTTGCTATATCTAACTCAGACTAGACCAGATATTATGAATGCAGTAAGTATTATTTCAAGATATCAAAGTATTCCTAAAGAAAATCATGAATGTGCAGTAAATAGGATATTCCAGTATTTGCAAGGAACAAGAGAATATGGCTTATGGTATTCTAGAGATGATGATTTCACTTAATGTGCATATATTGATTCAGATTGGGCAGAAGATAATGATGACAGGAATAGCACTTCTGGTGGAGCATTCTTTCTTGGAAAGAAACTGGTTTCATGGATCAGCAAAAAACAATCATGCATTTCTTTATCTACTACAGAAGCTGAGTATGTTGCAGCAACAACTAATTGCACTCAAGTATTGTGGATGAAGCAAAGGTTGAAGGATATCAAGATAAATTGTAGTGAACCGGTAGTTATCTACTGTGATAACTCTGTAGCTATTGACATGTCTAAGAATCCGGTATTTCACTCTAAGACTAAGCATATATCAATAAAGTATAACTTTCTAAAGGACAAGGTAGAAGGAAAGGAAGTCAAATTGGTTTATGTGAACACTAAAGAACAGATTGCAGATATATTCACTAAATCGCTGTCTAAGGAATCATTTGAGTATTTGAGGGATAGGTTAAGGGTTTCTGCCCCTCCGACAGAGACATGATTGATGCAGTTTGTCATCAGTTTGACATGCATTATCAGAGATATTATTCATTCCAACACTGATGAGTGGTGCTACTACTCAAGGGGAGTAGTCAGCTTTGAGATTCAGAGGTTTATATTCTTTCTTTGATATTTTTGTCAGATTTCTAGCATTGATGTCAAAGGGGGAGAGATAGTGATGTGAAAAATAAATTCAGAGATATCATTCACAGGGGAGAGTTATTGATATTCAAGAGATTGTTGGCCATCTTCCACAGGGGGAGACTTGTTTAGCATTTTTTGGTACTTAGATGCTTTTCACATCTAGTGTTGTCATCAAGGCCAAAGGGGGAGATTGTTGGCATGGATGAATTGATTATATGTTGCATTGATATTTTGTCATTGATGTCAACACTAGCTACTATGGTTGGTTACCGACATACATAACAATTTTGGTTACCGATAGACAGACAAGTTTTGGTTACTGGCATACAGGTTTTGGTTACTGGCAGATAGACAAGTTTTGGTTACTGGCAGACAGACAGGTTTTGGTTACCGACAGACAGGTTTTGGTTACTGGCAGACAAGTTTTGGCTACCAGTAGAAGATCTAGTGCTATTGACAGAAGAGACTATCTGTTGGACACTTCCGACATGTTTGGATCAATGGAGTATGTTTGATTTTATTTGTTACATGCTTCTAGAGCATGTTTTGGTCAGTTGGTATTGACTTGGTAATGGGATGCTATCATACACTCTTGTAAACCCATACCGACATTAGTTTAAGGTTTAACCGACAGAGCTTTCACTGAGAAATCTTGACAAGATGCATAAGTGGTGTTGGTGCATCTTCTAGATGCATTTCAAGATGTTGAAGATGTTCTTTGATCATGCCTCAACTGAGTGAAGACACTGCTTTGGCATGGTGGACCCAGATTAGGTCCGATGCCTATCTAGGTTATGGACCGATATCATGTTAACGTATACTCTACACATTACTGAGATGTTTTAAGATGTTCTATGGATTGGTTATTGTTGTTTTGGTCTTAAGCTAACATGGCATATCATTGTAATATCAATTTATGTAATGATCTTATTGTAATATCTTTTAGGTGGCCGACCTAATTGGTTTAGGCCTTAGGGTTGGTATAAAATGATGTAAGATATCATTATAGATTATGTGTCATGGTCTTGGAATGCAATACCATATGCGAAGGAGATTCGGTCGATCATAGGTGATCGAATTAGGATTAAGGAAGAGGTCAAAGGCCTCTAGTATTGAGCTTAACCAATACTGTAATCAAGCATGGTAGATGCTATCTTTGGCAGTTCATTATTTTGGATTGTTGTTCATTTATCTTGAGGTGGTTATAACGTCTCTATAGTTAGTGAGACTCTTTTGTAATGAGTAGTATACTCTAGGTAGTGTGCCGTCCTGCATGTGTAGGCCCCTCATTGTATCACATACTTTTTGCAGAAGTATCATCTAACTGTGGGTAGACTTCCCACCATGGGTTTTCCCTTTTCGGGTTTTCCATGTACAAATCATGGTGTTATGTGGTATGGTTGCATTGTGTTGATTATCTGTTTTATTGCATACTCATATCTTTTTCTTATATTCCGGTACTTAATGTTTATGTGATATGGTTAAAGGTTATTAAGTGGATTAATTGATATAATCTGTCAACAACTTATTCACCCCACCCTCTCAGTTGTTCACCAATTATCCTAACAATAAATACATTTTACTATCTGCTTTTATATATGTACTCTTCTATGATGGTGACTATGTGCAACTAGTCATCCTTCCAACAAAATTTGTTCTGCCTCAATATGTATTGTCAAATAATTTTATTGCATTTACCCGACTTCCACATTAAATATTTTTGGGTTTACTTTATACACCTGAACATATTCTATTTCATCAATATCTCTTTTAAATTGTGTTTCCATTTTTAGGTATCCTCACCATGGCTGGAAGTGTCGATCAGACTTCATAACCTAGTCGCTTTATCTTCATCCTATAGGTATGCTCTCATTTGCCTTTAAAATGTATTTTCACATAAACATTTATACACTACATTTCAACTTCCTAGACAACTTAAATTAAATTTAAAATATATATGATTATTTAAGCACTTTCAAATTCAAATTTAATTTGATTTTCCTTTTCGTTGCAGAACCAATTTGACAACTTTCATGTGGGCTCTTCCACATACATAGATGGGACAAAACCATAGCTTTCTTGAACAAAAAAAATGTTTCTATTTCAGCATTCATCCCGATCCAAAGAGTTTTGAGACAAAGTTATTTCAAATGACCGATTTGTTTCAAGTATTATAACAAATTTGACATTTTTTGGGTAGGGTATGGCTATAATACAGGTTGGGGATCAAATATAATGTTTATAAAGCCTATTTCATGTGACTCAAACTTGTTTGCAATGGGATAACACTATTTATTCAAATTCAAATATTATATATATAAATATGTGTATCTATTTTCATCTGCACATTTTAATATTATATGGTTTCCATATTTTGCCAATGCATCTTTACACAGAGTTGTCATTTGCTTATGGAAGCATAGGTCATAACCACTTCTATGCACTTCCACTTTAACATTTTTTACCTTTTGTTTATCGACCTAAATATATTTTTATAATTTTATTTCATTGGTTGCACATAAATAGATTTGGATGTTCATATTTGCAGCTTGGAGAAATGCAAAGCTATACCTATAAATATCTTTGGTGACATATACATGTATGTATATGGATGTATACTTGCTTATACTTATATAGATCTCTATACATATATATATAGGTTTTATAATTTTTTTATTTCTGTTGACATACACGTGAATATGCATATATTTACTACTTATATAAAATACATATTAGTATGTTTAAATCAATAGGTTATTATCCAAAACATTGGGGGAGGTGAAGCGATTTCCATATTAGATTTACTAGTTTTTAGATTCTAGTCTTCCTTTTATAATAATGCTATCAACTAATCTTTAAATCGTCTACAATTGTGCTATTTCATATATATGTGTTTGATATGGCTTTTAAAAAAGGAATCATGACAATTTTAAATATAAAAATTTATTTCTTTTATTGCACATAAGCACATTTCAATATTCACATTTTCACTTTACAGAATGCAAATCTTACATATATAATCGTATGTGCCTCCATTCAATTAATATCAACTATTCTTTAAATTTGTGTACAATTATGATCTTTCATATATACATATACATATATGCTTGTGGATGTTATATGTGTGTGTATTAAAAAAAAAATGATTAAACTTTTATTATATTGTACAATACAAAATATATATGTGAGAAATTTGTGTTCAATATGATATTTTAAAAAAAGCAATCACAACAATTTAAATACAAAATTTATTTTCCTTTGTTGCAAATAAACACATTTTTATTTTCACATTTTTTCGTTTCAAAAATGCAAACCTTACATATATAAATGTATGTGCCTACATTTAACTAATAAAACCCTCTATAGTGTTCATGGTAAAAGCAAGCATAAATTCAATAATGACTTTTTAATAATTTAAAAAAAGACACACACACATTAGAAAAAACATTATTAAAAACTCATACTAAATCTATGATTGCTTTTGCCACACATCAATGTGTTTATTTTTGGTGATGTATATGTTGCTTATACAGATTCATCCCTGTATGGATATAAATTTTATTTTATTTATTGTGCATAAATACATTTTGATGTCTACATTTCCACTTTATATAAATATAAAATTGTTGACATATAAGTGTGTGCATATTAAAAAGTGATAGTGAATGTATGATTTCTTTTCCCACACAAATTGTAGACAACTTAATTGCTCAAATGCAGTTATATGTGTAGAAACACACACACACACACACACAATTTTGTATTATTTTAACAGATTGTAAATAATAGTTTAACCTTTTTGGCATGCAATGTTTATGGATGTCTTTTTCTATAGTTAAAAAAAAAGTATTAATTTCAACTGTCTCAAGAGTCTTGATGTTCACTCAAATTTCCAAATTTGCTTCTAAAATAATATTAAACAAGGATAGTTTTCTATATCAAATTTAACACAGAACTAAAAAAACAAATTCTAATATAAAATTTAGGTCATCTTTATTTTTTCTCTTTCGTTGATATTTAAACAACAACAAAAAATTAAATACGTTAAAAGCTTCATTCCCGACTTCAATTAAACATGAATCAATAAATGAAAGTTCATTTCCCTATTTATTCTTTTGCTATTTGGAATTAATTTTTTTTTCCTTCAATTTAATAAAATAAAATTACTATGTCCTCCTTCACCTAGTTTCACTTTGGCTTCATTTTTTTTCCTCTTCTCATAGACAAACATGAAAAAATCCCATGGCTACATATTGCATAGAAAACTGTGCAACTACTAAATATTTTTCATTTTAAAAAATTATTCAAATATCATTTTTCATTCTTTTCATTGGCTTACGTTGTAAAAAGTAGATGTAAAATTTAATTTTCTCTTTTTCAATAACATATTTCAATTTATTTATCAAATGTCAAGTCATATTAAATATATATCATACAATTTCTATTCATCATTTTACTAAAAAAATTTACAATTTTTTACTACAGGTTTTCCCCAACATTTTTCCTAGTGGTTTTTTATTTTACCAAGATGATTCACAAACTTCAATGCTCCCAATATAATCCAATAATGCTTTTAGAAAAAATTAAATGAAATCATAGTGCATCATTTAAAGCTATTAATTAAAGGTTTTTAAAAATATTGAGATGAGCCTATTTTTAATTACTTTAATTCTGCATTATTGACTAGCAATGAGATTTGTGGAAAAAATTATGTATTAAAATTATGATAGGGAGGAGAAGCTTTCCTCTTTTCTTGAAATCTCAGACGAGGCAATGCAATACTTTGTCTCTCTCTTTAAGGAGGAATCGCAAGGGGGGTTGCCTGAGGAAGCCTAGGTTCTTTCTTGTTTTCCCTCTCTAGTTTCTAAAGAAATGAATGAAAATATCATGAAGGACATCACACTTGAAGAACTAGAAGATATTGTTTTTAGATGAAGAAAGGGAAAGCCCCAGGTCCAGATGGATTCTTGATTGATTTTTTTCAAGAATTCTGGGATATTATCAAGTTGGATCTTTTAGTAGTTGTTCAAGAGTCTTAGAAGAATAAGTAGATGCTATGGGAATTAAATTATACATTTCTTGTTCTTATTCCTAAGTGAGAGGGGGATAATAGATTGAGTCAGTTTCGTCCCATTTCTCTATGCAATGTGATTTATAAAATTATCTCTAATCTTATAGTAGACAGATTGAAGAAGGGTCTTAAAGAGTTGATTTATGAGGAACAAAGTGGTTTTGTGGAGGGAAGGAAATTTTTATAAGGGATTGTTATCACCATTGAGCCTATTCATTCTATGGCCAATTCCAAGGAAAATTCAATGTTCATCAAGTTGGATGCGAAAATGGTCCTTCCTATAGAAGGTGCTTGGTGTGTACAATTTTGGGGTAGAATGGATTCAGTGGGTTATGAGTTGTGTTACTTCAATTTCCTTTTCGATGTTAATTAATGGGGAACATTCTGAGATTTTTGGTGCATCTTGGGGACTCTGACAAGGGGACCCCCTCTCTCCTTACTTATTTATTCCCCTTGTTGAGGGATTGGGGAGGCTGATTTGAAGGAATGTTGAGTCTAGTGTCATCGAGGGATGATGGTGGGAAGGTGACTTGCCTCCACAGTCTCATTTGCAATTTGTTGATGACACTGCCCTGATGGGTATGGCTTTAGTAAGATAAGATTCTTACCTCCAGAGGGTGCTGGATGTTTATCCAGTTTCTTGAGGTCAGTTGATTAATAAGGACAAGTTCTCTATTTTTTTCTTTAATACTCGAGATGCCATTCAGTGCAGGCTGGCTCAGATTTTGAGATTTCAGATTGGTGCTCTCCCTTTGACTTAACTTGGTGTACCTATTGTGGTTAGAAGGATGCTTAGGGAGGCATGGCAAAATATTTTTGATAGCTTTTGAGCGAAATTTAATCACTAGACACATAGATGGTTATCCTTTGTAGGGGGAGTTAAGTTAATTAATTTTGTGGTGCAAGCACTACCCATTTATAGGTGTATGCTCCAGGTTACCCCATTGGGCTTTGTCAAGGACTTGGATTATGTTACTAGAAAAATTTTATGGGTTGGATCTTTGGAGTCCTCCAAATGGAGTTTGGTTAGATGGGAGGTCATTTGTAGTTCGAAGCAGTTCGGCGGTCTTGTGCTTAGGTAGATGACTTGGGTTGGAGTGGCTTTGGCTATGAAGTTGTTTTGGCGATGGTGTGTTGAGCAGGAGAGGGTTTGGGATAGGGTTTTATTTCAGAAGTATATCTCGGGGACCTCCCAGCGTGATAATCCTCATTATCCCCTCGAGGGGAAAGGCTCAGGTATTTGGGGTATTTTGAAAAAAGGGGCGACACTTATTAAGGAAGGTTTATTTTGGATTTGTAAGAAATGAAATGAGGCTCATTTCTAGTTGGATTATTGGGATGGTTATCCTCCCATCATCTCTTAGTTCCCTAACATGTTGAATCTTTGCTAAAGGTTCCTAGAGGTGGGTTGGTCTTGGGTTAGTGATTTAAAAACCTTCACTTCCTATGGGTAGCTGGAGAGTTCAAGGTGGAAGGCTCTGGATGATTGGGAGGGATTCTTCGAGGCAAGTGATGTTCTTTTTTTCATTTTATGAAGGGGTGTATAGAGGGGGTCAGTTAGTAGCTGGCTTTGGTGGTGCAACAAATTTTGTAGATTAGTTATATGATGGATTCGATGACTTGTGTTCATATCCCAAGGGAGTGAAATAGGGCTTCTAATTGCCTGGCAAAATGGGATTATAAGAGGTTAGATGATGGACAATTTGAGGACTGGGAGTTGGTTCCCTTGGAGCTTTGATATGAGATGGAGATATTTCTTGCTGACGATAGAGATGGTTGTGGCACAGGATGATTTTGCTTGATCTTTGTGCTTGTATCTATTTCTTTCTGGGACCTTGCTTCTGTGTCCTTATGTAATGCCCGCCAAAATACCCTAGACAAATACAACTATCTAACATACAATTAGAGATACTTTTAAAAAAAAATATCTACTAATGCAACATAACAATTAACTACTCAAGTACATAAACAATCATTAACAAGATAAACACATAATCAATCATGAACATAATCACAAGACCATAACGTAAGTGAAAATAAACACAATTATATGCATCAATAATATTCCCTAGGGTATCTTAATGCTATTACCTAATCCAAACATATAACATAAACTACCTAAGAATATATCTTCATAGACATGATAACACAATTACCACCATGATCTAATGCATCACCAAATTCTAACATTATTTATCCTTTCGACAATATATATGATCATTTACTATCCTTGATATGAATACATCCATCTACCATGCATACATTAACCATCCCATTAGGTTCATTTTAAAACACCATTACTAAATGTTCCTAATCCCATACATGAAACTAAATACATAACAATATATCCAATACCGTTATTTCCATTAATGAATCAATATCCAAAGAACATATGATACATCAATACATCCACTACTATACCATATACTACACAATATCGGACTACATTAAGAGCATAGATCTCAATTGCAAATACAATTACATCATGAGTCTAATACGTACATATGCCATGTAAATCATATACATCTATTTGCTACTAGTATCCATCCATAGTTGAGAATACAAAAGATCCACAACCACACAGAAGCATCCAACAAAGAACATCCCAATGGAAGAAGGCATCAAACCACCCGACCATGTGGAACCATAAAGAACCACCCCCATGCTAGGAGATGATACAAGACCCCATTCACACTCTAGATATAGGTTGACACCTAACTACCAAAGAGATGAAACTACTCCAAGACACAACATATGACATAATCCATCATATAGGACATCTAGAGGCACCACAATACAAGGCATAATGAACTGGGACCAACATGTAGGGAAGAGTGTCATCACATGCTATCACCAATAAAGATATCCTAGAACACAGTCCAACATCCGTGATACACATGTGGAACTATCTCAACCTTTGAGGAAATCAAGGGAGTTCAATTTATCCGGTTACCAGATCTACCACCTCACTCCAGTCTTCCAAGTCATGAGATGGGACACAACAACACAATTCTTATCTTACTTAGATGAGTTACTACTACCCAACCCACATAAGATTAATTATTATGATATCACTTGGTTATTACAATAAACCTCCAATGAGCTATCCAAATGGCCTAGACCCTGGCTCCAACCAACAAGGAATCCTAGTAGTCTATTCCTCATGACCTCGATAGACTGATGGAATCCCACTCTCCCTAACCATGCACTTAGGCCTTATCAACACATGCAATCAAGCAAAAAGGATCACAAAACATAATTCAGCTAACCAAGATCTCCTTAATATAAGAGTACCATAAGAGAACAACAAGCCTACATCACAGCCTTATAGGCCATGTAAATCACATATCAAGTGAAGACCCTAGAGCTCTATACATTAGCAAACTATCAATCATCTTTCACACAACATATCAATGAAAAAACCAATATAAGCCATATCACAACTCTGATTCATCCAAGAGTACTTAGTAAATACAACACAACCTTTGGACAATCATAAAATCCAGTTAAGAAACCCAGAAACCCAACTGAAAACACCAAAACCAAAAATACATAGAATAGTGCATATGACAAGTGATTCAACGCCTTTGTTAAATACTTTAGCGTATATAAGAAATATTCTAGCTCTTTTATAACATCTCCTGGTGTATTTCCAACAGGAAGTATATTTACTGGTGCATTTGTGACAGGAAGTAGCGCATTTGCCACCCAGTCTGGCGCATTTGTGACATGAAGAAGTGCATCTGTCGCCTAGTCTGGTGCACTTGCGACAAGAATTAGCACATCTATCACCCAATCTAGTACATTTGGGATAGGAAGTAGCGCATCTAAAACAAATCCTTATAAACTCAGACTAATGGAACACAGTGTGACGATTTGCTTAGAAAAATACTAAGGCGCAAAAATATGACCTGAAAACACTATAGATAGAGATGCGAGGAAGAAAGGAATCCAAGGAACCAAACTAGATCCGAAAATGAATTCAAAACATGGAGATTATATCAAGTTCCCCATGAAACTCAGTCACAAAGAAAAAACTAAAACACAAAACCATTCTAGAAAACTACTCATAGAAGATTCAAAAAAAACTATTCTCAATCTTATACATTTATCCCAAACCATATAATATATCTATAGATTTAATCTGTAACTAAAAATAATTCCCAAAGCTTCCCAAATATAATCACAGAGAAAACAATCTTTCAGAATTGAAAATGCAAAGGAAAATCACTCCAACCTAGGAAAGTAGAAGTGGTCTATGAAAATATGATGAAGAAAATTCTAATCCAAAGATCAACCAAATCAATCCAAGCTCCTAGAAAGAAACTCCAAAATCCAAATCACAGAAAAACACATTCGATAGCCAACCTTCGGGCAATCACTAGAAATTAATTAAACAGAAATCAAACCCAAACTATACAAAAATGTTGGCCAATAAGAATAATAGAATAAATAATATTTCTTACCAACCCTTCCACATACCAAGGCAAATATTAATATAATAATATTTAATTTACTTACCCAATTGTAGCGTCCTAAAATTGTGACACTTGCAATTTCGACTGCATTTCGGTCTTCACGATGGCGACGCAACACGCAACCTGAATGGAGACCCCGAAACTTGCTCACGACACCAAAAACTGCATTTTTCAAGTACCCTGGCCTGAACCTCCTTGCACCCTGATGTCCCGGGAGGTGGGACCAGAGCGCCCAACGCCCTGGTCCCTCAGGACCAGGGCACCCAGCGCCCTAGTCCCCAGGACCAGGGCGCCCAGCGCCCTGGTCCCTGGGTCCTATTTTGGGCTCGGTCTCCTAAGGGGTCTCGGGTCTTTTTGTTTGCAATTTGGAAATTAACTTTCCTGGTCGGCCTAAGGTCGGGAAAATCAGTCTATCAGCCCTAATTGACAAGTATATAAACTACATTTTTTCTCTCTCATTTAGGGATAACACATACATGACGGAAAAAGCGTGGAAACTATACTCAAGCATTCAAGCATTCAAGCATTCCTTCAAGCAATTGATCATTTCAAGTCTCCATTCAAGGCTAAGTGTTGCATTCAAGACAAGGATTCAACCATTGAAGAGGAGATCACATACTACATGCTACATACAACATACAAACATACAACAAACAACAACATCTAAACTTTCGCACATAAGGATACAAACATCCTTAGAACAAGGTATTAGTATTTGTTTTACAGTCATTTACATTTACAGCTCTTGCTCATTTCTTGGTTAATTCCAAAACCGGGGTTTGACCTAAAGGCAAACCCCTAATCCCTAACCCCCCAATCATCTTCGCTTTTCTATGTGTAGGTTGCAGGTACGCGGCTGAAATTGAAGATCTGGAATCCTTGTGCAGAGACGAACAGATCCCCCTTCGTTCCGCGGATTTTTCGGAGGACCATGGTGCCGGGTGCCATCATCCTGACAACTTTTGCTCAAATTTGTAGGACAGCGCCGTATCGACATTTTACTGCTAATTCCAGGTCCGCAGCTTCATACTGTATTCCTATCTCAGTTTATAAGCGAATCTTTGTCACTTTCTATGCATTCCTAGCTTAATTCCTTTATGCACATTCTTTACAAAAGAGGGTAGCCTTGCTGTCTTAACCCTTGAAACTCATTTAGCATTCAATCTTGCATTGTGTGGGATTGGATCTTGTGGGTTTCAACCCCTCTTTTGAATGTAAAGTCTCTCCCCTAAGTGAAAACCATCGAATCCTAGCGAACCTCCCTTCTCTCTCCTTGGAGTTGGAAGAGGGGAGAGTAACTAGGGTTCGATCGTGATTTTCCGCTTTACATTTTGGTGAACCCGATGTGAACATCCTTTCTGATTTTTCATGCTTAGATCTGAAAAAATTGATTACATTTCCATGTTTGATCTTTTGCAAAATTTTAGAGGTGATTGCATAAAAACCCTAAAATTTCTTTTTAGTAATTAAACTTGTGAAATAGTTAATTGTTAATGCTTGTTTCAGATCTGTCCTTCTATTACAAATTATCAATTCATATCTATGCTTTAATTTTGAAAATTAAGTGGTTAAGTGTCAAAACCCTAATTTTTAAAACCCTCTTGATTCAACCTTTGTCCGATAATTTCACTGATCAAAACATCTCCAAATCAGCTGTAACTTTGGATTCCGCAATAAAATCACAATATCTTTCATCCTTGAAAATTTGGAAAAAAGTTGCGAGGACCGTGGCGCCAAGCGCCATCGTCCCCGACATTTTTTCCAAAATTTCGGGAGCGAGATCTTACTGTATTTTTCTGCTAAAATCCAGAATTTTGGCTGATTTTATCAATTTTAACACCTTCAAAATTACAGTCAAAGTTGGTCTTGTGATTGCTTGGATTAAGGCTTTTAAACATTCAAAAATCATTGAAACTGAAATTTTGTGTCAAAATTGTGTTCTTACTGTCCTAAATCTGAAAAGTGCGTTAACATTCATTAAAAATTTCAGTGTTTTATTCAAATTCTTGCATTTTGTGACTTTTGAAATTAAGTGCTTAATTACAACAACTTTGATTTCCGCTTTCAAAATTGAATTTTGCGTGAAATTGAGTCAATTTTTAAATTTCAAAATTTGCATTGCTTTTGACATTCCCTCTAAAATCATAAAATTCAAAATTTCAGTTTCCCTCTCTCTTTCAAAATTCAAATTTTGCATTTTTCAACAATCTTGGTAGGGTTCAATTTTGAGATTGCAACTTTAATTTGGCCTATCTACAGATCGTAAAATCACTCAATTTTTTCAGATTGGCTTTAAAATCATCATACCTTTCATCCCTGCAAATTTCGAAAAAAGTTGCAAGGACCGTGTTGCACTCCGAGCGCCACGGTCCCAGACATTTTTTTCGAAATTTCGGGAGACTATCGTGATTGCATTTAATAGCTTAAATCCAGAAGATTGGCTGATTTTACTGAAAATTGCTACCTCTAAAATCAAAATTTTCTCTCCTTCTCTAGTGCATGAGTTTTACAACAATAAGCCCTACTTACACTATTCCCGTTAGACGAAGCCATAGAATTAAGTCTTTCCGAGGTTTAACTACTGAGGAGATGGAACCTAATTTGAATAGCCTTTTTAACGAGGACATGGGTAATTCCTCTAATCCTCCTAATGATGAAGAAGCTGTCCATGAGGTTTCTGAAGAACAACTTTCGAAATTGGATAACCAATTTGACGATTTTCGACAATGGATGTCTCAAGAATACCCTGATAGTCAAGCTCTTCCTTTAATTGAGGGTCTAAAACATATGCTTCAAAGTGATAAGAATGGAATTGATATTTTGTGTGGTATTTCACACATTGTGAATTCGAACGTGATGCCTATGAAGAGTTGTGCCGAAACTTTAGGTTATACACAACCTCCTACACAAGTCAATCATTCTATTCCTTTGATGACTTCTATTGCTAGCATACCTACCTTTACATCAAACATAATGGCTACTTCTACACAAGACATTCCTCCTATGATCACTAGTCATGAGGGCAATCCTTCCTTTTCAATTAACCCTCTTCCTTCATTCAATCTGACTTCTTCATTTACTCCTTCAATGAGTGTTCCTATGACATCTCCGCAAATGAACATGACGCAAGGGGGCAATTCATTTAATCATTCCATTCCTCCTTGTAGCGTTCCTCCTGTCCAATCATCTCCTATGACTAATTATCATAGGGTCCCACCACCTTACTCTTTACCTTCTTTCAATAACATAACACCTCCATCTCAATCTAACACATCTAATATGAACCCTTCGAGTGAAGCGACCATTAACAATCTTGCACAAACTGTCTCTTCTTTACAGCAACAAATTGCCTCTATGAATCAATCTAAGTTTAGTGTGCCCACATTTGATGTTGCAAGCCCACTTTCTCTTGACATTGTTCAAGCTATCCCTCCTAAACATGTTGAAATCCCGCATTTGGAGCTTTATAATGGTAAAGGAGATCCTCTAACACATGTTAAGACTTTTCAAACAATATGTACTGATTTTGCTTATGACCAAAGGTTGCTTGCAAAACTATTTACGAGAACATTAAGAGACAAAGCCCTACAATGGTATTGCTCGTTGCCTTCCTATTCTATTACTTCTTTCGAACAACTTGCAAATGCTTTCATTCAACAATTTCAAAACAATATAAGTCCTAAAGTTACTTTGATTGATTTAATGCATTGTAAACAAGGTGTTAAAGAAAAAGTGACTGATTTCATTGGTAGATATAAGCATTTGTATGCTCAAATTTCTTTTCCAGTGCCTGACAATGATATTCAAAGAATCTTTATTTCTAATTTACAAAAAGATATTCGAGACAAACTTCTGTTTTCTGAGTTTACTTCTTTCCAACAGTTGTGTGCAACTCTTCACAATTATCAACTGACTGTGAGTCAAATGGAACAATCACATCCTATGGCTCCGAGTGATAAGGGTGATAGCAGTCAACAACCATTTGGGAAGTTTAAACCGAACAAAGATTCCATCAAATTCAATGAAAACATCATCAACAACAATGTGAATGCAGCATCAGGTGTGCCTCCTATTTCTAAATTTTTCAAGAAAGAAAGAAAGTATACTCCTTTGAATGAATCATTGCATAGTATTATGAATAAGTTATTGGAACAAAATGTGCTTACTCTTCCTCCTATAAGACAAATTGATCCTGCAAAGATTACTTCACCTTATTTTGATAACAAAGCCTTTTGTCAATTTCATCGTCAGCCTGGGCATGATACTGAAAAATGTTTTTCTTTAAAGGGTAAAATTCAAGATTTGATTGATAATAATACTATTTCTATTTCTGGAGTGAATGATAAAGGCAATACATCTGTAGCTCCTCCTAATCAAAATCTTCAGATTTTCACTGATCCATTACCTTCTCATACCTCTAATGCGATTGAGACTAATGATTCCTCTCTTTCATCTGATGGTCTTGTGTCTATGACTCCAAATGTGATTAACTTTGTAGAGCAGCAAGAAAACCCTAAAGAACCTTCCATCACATTTGATTCCAGTGAAACCATCAGGGCACCTGATGGTCCTTTATACATAGTTGCAAAAGTCAAAAATACACCTTGCCATGGAGTTCTTATTGATCCTTCGTGCATGGTTAATGTTATTACTGAAGAATTTCTTTTTACTTTGCAATTGAATCAAGTGATTTATGACAAAACAGATGTAATTGTGAAACTATTTGATGCATTTTCTTCTCCCGCAATTGGTTCTATTACACTGCCTATTGAGGTCTATAACAAATCCCTTGATGTGAACTTTGCTATTATTCCATCTTCCGAACAATTTCGTGTGAAGCTTGGCTATCCTTGGCTATCTTCCATGAAAGCTATTGCTTCTCCTATACATAAGTGTTTGAAATTTCCCCATAATGGTGAAGTTGTTATTGTCAATCATAGTCTCTTTAAACCAGTTGAAAGAACCTCTAGTGTTCCTCTTGATTACTTTTGGCCTAAACAATTTCAATCCCTTCCTCCGCGAAGTGATCATCTTTTCAAATCTTATCAAAAGTGGAAAACAGATATGATCCTATCTTTAAGTGAACCTAGAACACCTAAACTTGACATTCCTATCATTCTTGAGAAGGAAGTTCTTCCTTTGAAAGATAAAACTAATGTCTTTACTCAAGAAGATTCCCAACCCATCCCTATGGATGTGACTATGTCTATGCCTAATAAACCTTCTACAAGTAGACCTATACCTCCTCGTCATGATGGACTTGGTCTTCTTCCTAAACCAAAAATTCCTCCTTTATATGGAGCAGTTCCTCCTCCTTCCTTTTATAGAGAGAAGAGACCTTCTTCTTCTCCTATTATCCAGCCTAAGAGACCACAACCTAAACACCCAAGTGATAGGGATGAGAACATTCCTCCTCCTCAATCTTCTTCACTTCCTACTAAGACTAGACGAAATCGTTCTGCACATGAACGCCAACGAAAGCGTCGTCTTAGGGCTCAAGCAGCTGCTTCTCAAACTTTGAAATCTCCAAAAACACCTTCAACAAGCATTATTCCATTTTCTCCTCAGCCGGACATTGAGCCTAAATCTCCTAAACATAAGATGCATGATGGTCTTGATCCTGTGCGAGTTAAAGATCCTATTTTTATAAATCTTGATGATGATATAGATGAAAATGTTATTCATGATGAAAATATTACTTCTCTTGCTTCTGATAGTGAATATGAACTTGTTGATGTTGATAACCATTTATCTAATGAATTTTCTAAAGCACTTATCCTAGCTCCTAGACAAGAACAATGTGGCTCGGAACATGAACATAGCCCTTGTTTGGATCTTGTGATAGCTCCATCTGTTGTGTTGAATGTTCCTCCTCTAGCATGTTCCCTGCCTTCCCGAAACATTGATCAGCAAGATCAGGGGGTAGATGACGTGCTAGACTAGTTACATTAGCATAGCAGATTCTCTCCCCCTCTCTTTTGTTACTTCTTCTATACGTTATTCTCATTCTTCTATTTGTTGTCCTTAGTGTTGTCTACTTGAGGACGATGCAAAGCATTGAGATCTCTCGATCTCTCTCATGTTGACTCAAAAGACACATGTGTTCCCTTCTTCTAGGTGACCTTCCTTGATTGGGGAATGAAGAACAATTATGCATACATAAATATGATATATATACATGACTTATCATACAGCATACTTACCCCAAGGAAAGCGAAGTCACCTCGTGCTTTGTGTTTTGTGTCTATTATCCTTGGGCTTATCTCACACTTGGGGGCTAAATCCTTGCGATAACGTGCTCCTTTCCTTTCTCATTTCTTATGTGTATCACTATGTTAAAACAATCACCCCCGGTGAGGTTTGTGCGATCGCTTTAACGTAGGGGGGCATACATACCGTTCATATCTTTTCAAGATACTTGAAAATTTCTTGGCAAATTTAACCTTGCCTTGAAAATTTTTGATATCTTTCTTGCATGACTCATAGTGAGGGAACCTTACTACTGACAGTCATGGTTCTCCCTCGTGATCTTCCCTTTTACTTTGTCAATCGAAGTCGTAAGATCCTTAGTCCACTGGGGGCTTGGTGTGTCTTGCCTCCTTGATGTGGTGAAAGTTTTTCAATGTTGTTTCCTTGTACTTTACCGGAAGTATGAGCATACATACTCCCGCTAAAGTGGGGGCTAAATGTAGCGTCCTAAAATTGTGACACTTGCAATTTTGACTGCATTTCGGTCTTCATGATGGCGACGCAACACGCAACCTGAATGGAGACCCCGAAACTTGCTCACGACACCAAAAACTGCATTTTTCAAGTACCCTGGCCTGAACCTCCTTGCACCCTGATGTCCCGGGAGGTCGGACTAGAGTGCCCAGCACCCTGGTCCCTCAGGACCAGGGCACCTAGCACCCTGGTCCCCAGGACCATGGCGCCCAGCGCCCTGGTCCCTGGGTCCTATTTTGGGCCCGGTCTCCTAAGGGGTCTCGGGTCTTTTTGTTTGCAATTTGGAAATTAACTTTCCTGGTCGGCCTAAGGTCGGGAAAATCAGTCTATCAGCCCTAATTGACAAGTATATAAACTACATTTTTTCTCTCTCATTTAGGGATAACACATACATGACGGAAAAAGCGTGGAAACTATACTCAAGCATTCAAGCATTCAAGCATTCCTTCAAGCAATTGATCATTTCAAGTCTCCATTCAAGGCTAAGTGTTGCATTCAAGACAAGGATTCAACCATTGAAGAGGAGATCACATACTACATGCTACATACAACATACAAACATACAACAAACAACAACATCTAAACCTTCGCACATAAGGATACAAACATCCTTAGAACAAGGTATTAGTATTTGTTTTACAGTCATTTACATTTACAGCTCTTGCTCATTTCTTGGTTAATTCCAAAACCGGGGTTTGACCTAAAGGCAAACCCCTAATCCCTAACCCCCCAATCGTCTTCGCTTTTCTGTGTGTAGGTTGCAGGTACGCGGCTGAAATTGAAGATTTGGAATCCTTGTGCAGAGACGAACAGATCCCCCTTCGTTCCGCGGATTTTTCGGAGGACCGTGGTGCCGGGCGCCATCATCCTGACAACTTTTGCTCAAATTTGCAGGACAGCGCCGTATCGACATTTTACTGCTAATTCCAGGTCCGCAGCTTCATACTGTATTCCTATCTCAGTTTATAAGCGAATCTTTGTCACTTTCTATGCATTCCTAGCTTAATTCCTTTATGCACATTCTTTACAAAAGAGGGTAGCCTTGCTGTCTTAACCCTTGAAACTCATTTAGCATTCAATCTTGCATTGTGTGGGATTGGATCTTGTGGGTTTCAACCCCTCTTTTGAATGTAAAGTCTCTCCCCTAAGTGAAAACCATCGAATCCTAGCGAACCTCCCTTCTCTCTCCTTGGAGTTGGAAGAGGGGAGAGTAACTAGGGTTCGATCGCGATTTTCCGCTTTACACCAATAAACTCAATCAATAATACAATAGGGTAGGTAGGATAAATAATTATTTAAAGTAACCCAAGAGGGTAAATAGCAAATAATAATATAAACAACCAATCATAAATAAACCCATGGGCACAATTAAATATAAAGCCCAATAAATACAATAATCAAAGGCTATATAATTAAATATTCCAAATTAATATTTAAGCCTTAACTTTAAAAATGGATAATAATTCCAAAAGGCCAATTAATAAATAATAAATAATAAATGATAACTAGTGAATATCAAATAATATAAAATCACTCATCAAATATAAATCCAATATTGCTCTTCCCATGATATTAAATATTAATACCAGCTATTTATTTATTTTATTATTATAAAGTATGTAAACTCATTAATTTAATTTATCATTAATTAAACTATATAAATCAATCAATTAATTAATTAATTAATTAATTAATTAATTAATTAATTAATTAATAAATCAATCAATAATCATAACACTCCAAGCAAACAAACAAAGGATAACTCAAGAGACCACTCAATACTAAACAACAACTCACACCAAGACACTAAACTAGCAAGGGTAATCAACTTAAACCTAGAGTGTAGAATGAGTTTTCATGTCATCTCCGATCAAGTTTGTTGGCAATTTGGTGGAATTGATTACGTGTTGCATTGATGTTTTGTCATTGATGTCAACACTAGCTGTTTTGGTTGCTTTACTAGTATCCTTCTGATCCCGGTAAGTTGTTTGGTTTCTAGTTGGATTAGATCATGATCATTCGGCATGCATCGGTATGTTTTCCTTATGGAATTGGCTTATTCATGCTACTCTGATTCATGCTCAGTCATTTGGTTTTGATTTGGTTATCAGATTCTTTCCTATATGCTGGCAAGCTTGGTTTGTTGTTTCGATGAGGTTTTCACCGACAGAGCATTGTTGAAGATCTTTTGGTGATATGCATAAGTGGTGTTGGTGTAGCCTCTAGTGAAGTTCCAAGATGTTGATGGTGATTGTGTTTAAGGCTTGGCTGATTGGGATCATTACTTTAGCACGTATGGACCTAAATTGGGTCCCGATATATCTAGGTTATGGTCTGACTTAATGTAACATGTGGATTGGTCCTCTTGACGTGTTTCCGAGATGTATTATGTGTTGGATATTATTTGTTTGGTCTTTGGCTGACATATTTTGTAATTATGTAATTGTTTTATTCTCTGGTGGCCGACCTTATTATTTATGGTCGAGGGTTTGTATATATAGATGTAAGATCTCATTGTAGATCATATATGGGTTCTGGGATTATGAGATTATCTGTGCGAATAATGTAATTATCATTCAGATAGAGGATTTGGTTGATCATTGGTGATTGAGTTGGGTTTATGTAAGAGGATTTAGTCCTCCGGTATAGAGATTAACAGACACTGTACTCAGGCATAGGAGATGATATCTTTGCAGTTCAAACACTTCTCTAGATTGTAGTCTTGATTTCTATGTAGTCAGTGAGACTCCTTTTGTGATGAGCAGTGCACTCTAGGCTGTTGGCCTTTCTTGCAAGTGCAGGCTCCTCAATTGTAATTCACATACTTATTGCTGAAGTATTATCTGACTGTGGGTAGGCTTCCCACCGTGGTTTTTCCCTTTATCGAGTTTTCCACGTATAAATCTTGGTGTCACGTGGATGGTACTTATTTTGTGATTATTGTTTATGCTTAATTGGTTTAACTATTATTCCGGTATTTGGTTTAAGCATTCTGGTATTAATGTTTTGGGTTCTGGTATTAAAGTTTTAATTGCTAAATATTCTGGTAATCTGTGACAACTTGTTCACCCCCCCTCTTAGTTGTCTTCTGGTTATTTGAATTGTCTAACAATTGGTATGAGAGCCTTGTCCTCTCTGCAGAATCTTAACCGCTTGAGGAAGATCCTATGACATTTAACAGTTCAAGTTCATCATGCACATCTGTAGCTGTGTTCCAGAGAGAAATCCCTAGCTTGATGAAACAAATTACAGGGTATGGAAGATTCAGATGGAGACTCGTCTGAGATGTCTTGGAAAGGAGATTTGAGAAATCACAGAAACTGGAGTTATACCTTATAATCTGGCATCTGGCAATCCTTGTCTAGCAGGCCTGAATAAGGAGCTTGAGAATGATTGTAGAGCTAGAGAAGCACTTTTGTGTGCACTCTCTGATCAACAAATAATGAGACTAATTGACAAAGCAACTACAAAGGCTATATGGGACAAATTGGAGACTCTAAATGAAGCTGACCCTACTATTAAAATTGCAAAACTTGATGGTTATCAGGTGAGATATGAGAATCTGAAGATGGAAGAAGATGAAAGGATTACTTCTTTTATGGAAAGAGTTAATGAGATTGTTATGGGAGTTCAATGTTGTGGTAGATCTTTGAGAAAAGATGAAATAGTTTCTAAAGTTCTGAGAGCTTTACCACTGGCTTATAAGATGAAGGCTACTATAATTAATGAGTTGAGAACTATGGATAACACTACTATTAACTGAGATACTTTGGTTGGGAAAATATCTTCTTTTGAGCTTGAAGAATTTGGACCTTCTGGAGCTGTGAAGTTTGAACCTACTTTTCATGCATCTACATCATCAACCGGCAATCAAGATTGGAAAGCTTTGTATGAAAAAGAATTGGATGATATGAAGTGAGAAGATGAAGAATTTGAGCAACATAAAGCCCTATTTTCTAGAAGAGTACCTAAAGGACCGATAGGAAATAAGTATGAAGGAAAAGTACCTTTTAAATGTTCTGCATGTAATAAGATAGGTCATTTTGCATCTAGATTTCCTGAAAGGAATTCAATATTCGAGGAAAGAGCTAGAATATCTTTTAAGCCTAATCTTGATTATCAGAACAAACATAAGTACAAGATAAACAAAGAAAAATCATGATATATTGCTAATGAGGAAGGTGTGACTGATTATGATGATGAACCGACATAAGATTCTGCTAGTGGTTTCGGCAATGGAAATGAATGGGTGTTTCTGGCCATCAAGGAGAATGTTTCGGCACTGGAAGAGAATGTACCTAAAGAGAAGGAGCATGCTGCTAAAATTGAAGACATGTATATATCTTTAATGATCTCTCTCTCTCTCTCTAAAATTAATGGTAGATCTCTCTCTCTCTCTCTGAAATTAATTATGTTATCTCTCTCTCTTTGTCATGAAAATGATCTCCCTCTCTCTCTCATTAATGTTTTAATTTAATTTAAAATGTACATATATATATATATTATGCGAGAACTTCACGTGAACATTTTAATTTTTAATGAGCTCAAGATTAACGATCTCTCTCTCTCTCTATCTAGAATTTAACTGATTTTAATTTTTAATGTTTTAAATTGAATGCACTTCATGTGTGTGTGTGCTTACGTATTTATTTTAACTTTGTGACCTACCTAGATAGATGGTGTCCAAGGATCCACCTGCACAGGCTCTTGATCAGGAGCCACACATTGATGATATAGATCCTCCACACTAGGATCTCCTGTTGCCCAACATTTCTACCATTTTCCAGTACACTGATTGTGAGTTGCATAGGTTGAGGGTCATATTAGATGACCCCCATACTGATGGCGTGTACAAGAGTACATGCACATCCATTTTTGATAGTTTGCAGACATTGAGGGACCGCTTAGTTTCTCACACCTCATTCTCACCTGAGGTTATAAAGGATATTTATAGACAGTTGAGGAGTCCTGATTCTTTTGCTAATGTGGTGAGGGTGGTCTCGAAGGAGACCATCAAGGAGAGATGATTTCCACAGTACTAGGAGAAGAGTAAGGTGAGAGGATATTATGTCACGAGATGTATCAACCCACAGGTTGCATCATTGATTTGCCCACGCTTCTTAACTGCCCATGGTTGTTATCCTAATAACGACTAGATACTATTATACTTTGCACAATAGGTATTTACTGAGGTTCATTGTCAGATAAAACCAAGCTACCTTGATATTCTAGCATATTATGAATAGGGGAGGGGTAGGATTGCTCATAGAGATGCATATCGTAGGTGTGATAGAGCTCTGCCTAGACATAGGGACCTTGTTGGCTAGAGATTTCTGGCAGTAGTCCGAGCCCTCGCCCCCATAGTGGATAACGTTGTGATTTCTTCTCAAAGAGAAGCAATTGATAGGATTGGACAGATTGCATCAGCAACAACCACCATATCATTTGACAGGCTAGGCAGATATATGATGAGCCGACCACGTTCGAGATCATCCACGGATCATGCATCTTCTAGTCACGGGGTGGCTTCAGATTTAGATGATCATTATATTACTGCTAGCATCCCCTCCCCAGATGAGATAGTAGCTATAGTTAGAGGTAGTAGACATTTACAGATGTTGCAGTATTTAGCCAAGGACCTACTACATTCTTACCATTTTATTTCATCTCGACTTGGGATACCATTGGCTATTGTTAGAGAGGAGATTCTCAAAGATGGGCAGGCTACCGCTGCATCGATGCATACCCCAAGACAGTCACAACATTCTCATCACTCTATGCATGCTCCAGGCACCGACCCACCTATAGATCACTTTGTTGCTGCAAGGGAGGAGATATGAGCTGATTAGGTCCATATCACAGATGAGGGCTTGGATTCATTTGAGGAGTAGCTGCGAGGTTTGAGCCATACTAGGTTTATGGATATGCTACTATAGTCAGACACTTCATCCACGATGCCTAGTCATCTAGTTAGCCCCTTACACTCCTCAGTCATACGTACAACTAGAGAGAGATATGCAGGCAAGAGTGATGTGGTTGATATGATCACAGGACATGATCAAACTATACAGCCTACTCCTGATACACAGGTATGTACATACATGTGCATTTAAATTTTTACAAGACATGTATATGTTGTAATGTACGATAAATCTATATGTAGATCATTTAATAAATAATAGTTCTAAGTTAATTTGTATCTATTTAAATTGATCCTGGAGTAATCCTTAAATACATACATACATACATACATATATATATATAATAGTTAGCTCATGTCACTCCTATCTTGAACTCTGAGCATGTGCATAGGAGAGATTCTTTCGATGCTGTTAGTGGGCAGGTTAGTTATGTTTTTTTGTATATACGTACATGTATGTATGTGCGTTACAATTTATATTTTAATTTTAATTTAACTAGATAGTCGGGTTTGATGTACATGTGTCTAGAGATCTATATTTAATATTTAAATAAATTCTACTTTTGCAGGGGTCTATTGGACCTCCAGACTCTCACCAAGACTCTCCCTTAGATGGTCTCTCTGTTCGTGGCCGACATGATGCATGTTGATTTGCTGGACTTTATATCTCATTTGTTTATCTTTTTATATACACATGTATATTTTAGAATTTCATATTATATATTCATGTATGTATGAAGTTTAGACTAGATTATACTTTATACAGTTTGTGTTTGATCAGATTATATATTTCATGCATGTATGTTAGATTATGTGTAGTTTATACATTTTGTGATTGATGGACTAGATTATATATATCATGTGCATGTATGGTTACATTATACTTTATATATGTATAGTTTGTACATTTGATCCTGGATTAAATATATCACATCATTTGTATTCAAATAATTATATATGATTGAATGCACATGTTCTCTAAAACTTTCAAATTTATATATATCTATGACTTAATTTACATTTACATGTAGATAGATTAAAAAACGATTGATACATGTTTATAATTTAAATTTTAAATTTTAAATTTTACTACATGGATCATGTATATATAGATATGCATTAATTTAAAAGAATTTGTGAACAATATATATCCACTCCACTGTGCAAGCCATGAACAATATAAAAATCACACTTGTTCATATCAAATGAACAAACTAAAGTTAATGAACATATTCAATAATTTAAATTCTAGGTGTACTAAATAGTTCACACCATATACTTCTAGGTATATATAAGTTAAATAGTTCACAACGCATCACTTAGTGGTTCATACCGCTCTTCTAGATTATTACACACATGTCCTAATTTAATATCAAATTTACACATGTACATTCTAATTTAAATATGCATTTTTAATTAAATTTACATGCATGTGCATTTTTAATTAAATAAATACAAGTCCTAATTTACTTTACATACATGCTTTAAAATTATTTTAACAACTTACAAATTACATATGCATACATGCATTTAGAATTAGATAGACTATACATCCTAATCAACTGCATACATCAGGGCTTAACACATTTTAAACTCATCCACATGTCCTAATTTACTTTACATACGTGCACGCAAGTATTATTTAACATACATACAAAAATTAACTTCATACATCCTAATTTAATATAATTGAAAATATCATATTTAACTACACAATATATGGTCCACACAAGCCATATATATATATAGATCAAATATTAAATTCAAATATTTGTCCAAGTTTCAAAACAAGTAAGTTCTAATTTATCAAGTATTAATTCAATTCATCCCAGTTGAACCACATGTACTTTGGTTTACTAAATACATCATACCACATCAAGTGGTTCAGAATGCTCTTCAATAACACCTAATATTTTGTCATGATCTTCACTATCTACTCTCCACTTTTGAGACCGCCCGCGACGTGGAACTGTTTGAAGAATTAGGCCAACAACAATGACCAAGTGGCTATACTGATATACCTTGTTGTCAATTTGGTATTCAGTGAAATGAATCCCATGTTGAACATTTTTAACTTGTTTGAAATATGTCCCTTGCACTACAACTGAGCCTGCATGTACATGTATATAAGAAATGAGAAATTAAAAATTTGCACATAAGCGATCTGTGTACATATAAAAATGAAAACATGTGCAGATGTGTGCATGTTTAAAATAAATTTATTTAAAATAATTTAAGCGTAGATTGAATCAGTTCAAACCTATGGGAAAGGACATTCCATCGCTAATTTCAGATTTTATTAACTTCTTTCTCTCTTTTGTGCAACACAATAAATAATAACTAACACCTTCTATATTTCCATCTTCTGCTATGACTGAAAAAAATATCTCCTGCTATTTGAAACAAGTTAAATAATTTTTAAACATCATGTACTCGATTTAAAACATTTATATAATTTATTTACATGTACGCAACATTTTTTAAGGAAATAAATATATGTGTATGTCATATACCTTTTTTAATCAATCCTGAAATATGATCATAATCACCAAAAATCAAAGGAATGTCTTCAAAGATTTTGTCCTCATTTGAATCCTCGTATGTGTCAAAAACATCTAGTGGCACCAATTTCCATTCACTAACATATCTAAGCTCTTAGTTCTTGCAATCAACATAGTTTTCCAAAATGCAATCAGAACAAAAACATGAAAAATCCCTAGTGTATAATGTCCATGGGAGATTATCTGTACTCATGACACAATGCAAAGATCTTGTCCTCTCCACGCTCTTGCATCCATGCATTTATCTTCTATCAATATCAGCATTTAATGTACACGTGTACATGAACATACATGTAGATCAAGTTGTTAAATTAAAAAAATTGAACTAGGAACATTTTTTAAAAAATTAATTTTTTTTAAATAAAACACTAAAAGAGAGCATGTGCCGGTTATCTCCGAAAACACTCTATATGGAATGGGTTTGTATGTTCTCGATGATGATTCACCAAGATAATTAGGTTGCTCAAAGTGTTTCTTACACCATTCAATAACATCATGTGCATCGTCTATACAATCTCCTGTGTAGTTTATTTGATGCTTTCTTAGAGCACGCTTGATACAAGCTCCTGCACCATCATGTTCACCCTTTCCATGACCACTCTCAAAAAAACTCTAAACATGTGGTATTTTGTCATTTTGATGATATCTACATAATGCATCAAATGGCCTCGAAGATTTGAATAATGCCACACATCCTTCAGACCAAATAAAATGTTTAACTATTGTTGTGCCTCTCTCTTTCAAATATTCAAAAAACTTCTTAAAGCAATGTTGTACAAAAAGTGTGTCATGCTCCTTATCTTCAATGATATAGAAGTGGTAGTATTTCTTAATGACATGATTTTCAAATGTACTATCAACACCATCCAAATCCATCTGTGCATATCGATAACACACATGCACCCAAATAGTGATTTGCTTTGAAAAGTAATACTCTGATTGAATCTCTTTTTGATGTGCAAAAGAGTAATTTTCTGCGAAGTCCACTACGGATAGAATAGTTCCAAGTGGGAAAGTGTCTCTTAATCTTTTAAATTGTTCTGCTTGACACTTGGTAGAAAAACCATGGCAAATGTATGGCTTTATCAACTTACGAAAATTTTCCATAAATGTTCCAATAGGTATTTCGTCTTCTACATAATCTAACCTTGTAGATTCCTTTCCAAATTTTGTTTCAATTTTTTTGTACTTGTAACTCTTGCAATTTACCATCTTCCTCATGTCAGTATCTTCATCTCTCAAAGGCAATTTAGCCAAGTCCCCAATGTTCCACAAATTCCTTTTATGCAATTTTTTTGACCGGTTGCATTATCATTTGATTTATCACATAAGATGGATGCTATGAATTGACTTGTTCATTTAAGAGGATCTTTTTCATAACCATCACTATCTTCTCTAATCTTTCGAAACACCTAATAGTATAGATCAAATTCAATGTGATAACAATAACAACAAGTTTCAAAAATGTTTTTTACCTTTACATAATATGGCCTTAACCATTCAAACATGGTTTGTCCAATCTTTATATGAGGGTTTGTTTTAGTAAACAACACATACAATTCATGTTTTGTTGTGTCTATCCAATGTTTTACATGGAGATCATAACGATCAGGGCCAATCCTTTTCTTGATAACAACTCTACTGTTTGATGAAGGATGAGTATTATCATTCCAAAAACTTGTCACGAAGTTCCTAACAACATCTTCAATTATATCAGATTGAGGAGCTCTACGCATAATTGCCCAATTCCCTTCCGAGGTAGTATCATCCAAACTCTTTCTCCTTTTAACATATTTTGATATTGTCCTTCTACTAAAACCAAACTCAGATGACAGTGAAGAGATTCATCTTTTTTGAGGCAATCTTTCATTTACTAAAGATGTCAACATCACTCTTCTTGAAATGGTCTTATCTATTGTTCGAGATTTTTTACCAATGTTCACCAAACCTTTCTTAACATTATCAACAATAGATTTTTGTAGCTGATAAGTTTTCCTCTTTTGACTTGTTGTATCTATACCTAACAATTTCAGTGGATCTATTAAGTCTTTACGAGTAAGTACAATTGATAACAATTGAGCTTTCTCTAGTGTAGGATCAAGATTGTAGAAATGAGACATTATTTATTTTGTACTTTTATTCATTAACCTCCTTTTAGTATGTCTAGGTTCTTCACTAAGACATTTCAACTCATCCACATCCATTTCAAGTAAATGATATAATTTTTTGTAAGAAATATTTCTCTTCACCTATTTAGCTAGATCCACAATATGCTCATCCATACCAATGGTAGGAGGTAAGGAGCCTGACCCCTCTCCTTCAACCTCCATTGGTTCGACTTGGGCAAGCTCCTCCCTATGTTCATCAACTATATTGTGTTCTTCAATAGGTTCATTTGCCTCGACTCCCGCTTCAGAACTCCCTTCTTCTTGAGCCCGTTCTGTACATAATTTAAGATGACAAAGAATGTTTTTAATGCAATGAAATTCCAAGTTTAATTTGAAACCAAAATTTCAAGACGTTTAAAAATTATGTCATAACAAGTGGACTATAATGTCTTGTATTTAAGACCTATTATTGTATAATAGACCTCCTAATATCACATGTTATAGGTCCTAATATGATTTGCATAATATAGGACTCTTGAGTATAATGTGAAATGTTTGTGCATGTACATCAAGTCATATAAATAGAAATAATAGGTTCTAAATTTACGTCACATTTAAGACATATAATCACATAGTAAGTCCTAATATCACATAATAGGCCTTATTATTACTTAATATGACCACACATGCAAAACAAATTCACATTAATATACTTGACTCCCCTTAAGATAGATATATTATGTGATATTAAAGGACCTATCACATGAAATTAAGTACCTGTCTTAAATATGATATAAGTTAGAACCTAAATTATGACATAATAGGTCTTATTAATTTTATGACTTAATACAAGACCACATATATGAAAAAACATTTCACATTGTACTTGACTCCCCTTAAGACCTATATTATGCAAATATTACCTGACCTATTATGTATGTGATATTAGGACCTAAATTATGCGATAATAGGTCATTAATTTATCACATTTACATAATAGGCCCCAATACATCATAAATATAGACCTTTTAAGGCCCGAACTCAAGTATATAATGTGAAATGTTTTTGCATACGTGATCATGTTATTAAGTCACAATAAGAACTATTATGTCATAATAGGTTCTATTATGTCATACTTAAGATAGGTATTATCGCATATAATAGGTCTTAATATCACATAATAGGTCCTAGTATTACATAATATAGGTTTTAAGGGGACTCAAGTATAATGTGAAATATTTTTACATACACTTGAAAACAAAGAAGACACAATGTTTGTTTGCTTGAAAGTGTTTGATTGTTTTGATCATGCAAGCACAAATCATAGGGATGGACGAGATAGTAGTTGTTGAATCTCACTTGGGGGGTTACCCTGAGCTACGCAATTCAGAGCGGATACTTAGGTGCTTGACCCCACTGGCTCCCCTCCATGACACTCACTTCTCTGGGGAAGCCAAGCACCAATCCCCATGAAAACTCCCCATGGCGAAATTTGTCTCTACTAATAACCGTAAGAATGTGAGCCGCTTCAAAGGTCCGACCTCCTGCGCCAACAACTAGAAGGTTTTTGGCTTCTAACACAAAAGGTGTCTAGTACGAGCATTCGTTCGGGTGGCTATAATCAACAGCGTGTTATGCTCCGTTAAATGGAAGGCCTCCCAGCCTATAGAGGTTGCGCTCTATAGTGTTTATAGGGAGTCATAACGTCGTTATAGGAGCATGTAACAGTCGTTTCTTGCAGCTTTCGTCACAAACACATTTATTTATAGTGGCTTGGAAGAGCTTGGCTTTAGCTTGTTACCACTTTGGTTCATTCCCTCTCACCAAGCCTTAGGGGCTACTCGGGAGGCAAACCCCTTTCTAAGGAAAAAACAAAAAGAGCCTATTGTTGAAGACACAAAAGACAAGTTTGTTAATTTAAGAGAACCAATTGAAGTGTTTGCTAAACCATAAAGACACATGGTTTCAAAATCTAAATCAAATTATATATTTATGGACTATCTAAATTAAATTATAAATTATAAATAATAAATGGGAAAGAGAGGGGTCCAAAAGATCTAAATTTTAAATTAAAACCACGATCTATTATAAATGGACTTAATTATATAGGACAAAAAGTCAATTACACAACAAGCAAGTTAATGGAATTTGAAATTTGCAAATACACATATTATTTCAAATTAAAGCATAATTAATTTTAATTAAAATGAGATTATTTTTAATCCTACTATTTCCAATTAATTTAATAAAAATAACATCATTTATAATTAATTAAGATAAAATTATTATATAAATTAAATTAATTTAATTAATATTATTTAAATTATTTTTCATTAAAAATATTAGATAAAAAATATTTAACTAATACTAACAAATAAACACAATTTTTGGTACATAATACATATAAAATTAAATAGAAATAAAAATAAAAATACATACTTGCATCATGATATCTTTGCCTTCTTTGTTCTCGATATCTTTGTTATGTTTCGGGAGAATAATTTCTTGAAGTCTTAATTTGCCTTCTCTT